>NW_016167528.1:0-9941 GCF_001687245.7 Rhagoletis zephyria
CTTATGAATTTATTATTATGCTTAAAACAGTCGTCTATCAATTATTTACATAGGTACATATTTACATTCAAATTCAAATGAGCAACATTTGTTGCGCTGCAACCATTGACCTCCGTTACAGGTGCTTCAGGTGGTCTTTCGCCATCGAAATGACATAGCGACCCACAATTATTTTCTAATACGAACATTTTACTTTTTCTGTGAAACCTTTATTTCAAATGCTATTGTAAGGTTTCGTTTAAAAAGCAGCAAAAACACTTAAAATAGAAAAATCTAAACAATGGAAAGTGAGAAAATGTAGTAGTATGGGGGCACAATAAAAGTGCCTACAAGTACAATGTGGCGCACCAGGTGTAGTCACGGTGGGGGGGGAGGGCAGCAACGCTGTCTAAACAAAAGCGTAGAATGTCAACAAGAGCGCAAACAAGTAGAAGGAGATGCTTCAAAGAATGTAAGAAAAATGAACAAAAATAAAAATGAAAAATGGAATGATAAGAAGAAAGTTGTGCATAGCCAACAAAATGGAGAGGCGTGAAAAATGAATCACTATGTGCGTACAGCGCCTTCTTGTTTGGTAAGAGAGGCAAAAGCGCGCTCATATACCCACATACATATATGTTTATATATAAATGTAAATGTGTAAGTAGAAAATAAAAAATCCCGAAAATATGTTTGTGAAAATTTAATCAATCACATAAAAGGGGATTTACTTTTTTATGTAATATACAAAAAATATTACAGAAACAAAGCGGTAAAACTTTGTTCAATAATTTTGTAAATTTTGAAAAAGTCTCAAAAATATCGAAAAGTCGCGCTGCTAACGAAACACACTTTTTTAGCAAAATTTAAATTTTGCTTGTGGAAGTTTTTAAAAGTTGCAAAAAGCTGGAACTACTTTTTAATACATTTTTAAGATTTTGTAAAAAATAAAGATATCTACCAGTAGAAATTCTTAAAACATGTATATCTTTTTCCAAGATCTATTTAAAAAAATATTTCTTCAACAATTTGTCAAAAAATTTCATAATGCTGTATGTAAAAAAATTTCTTAAAAAATGCAAAGTAAATATAAAACCTTTCCATAGTGGGTAAATAAGTACCAAGCCGTTCAAGTTTTTGAAAGAAATAAAATGACCCAACAAATTCAATATACTTATTCTAGATACACAAAAAAAACATTTCAAAATTTCCTAACAATTTCCATAATGAGTAAACGGGTCCCACTTGCTTAAGATTTGGAAGTAATGAAAAATACCAAAAAATTACTCTAAAATATTTTTTTCTTAAAAATTTTGCAAAGTAAAAAAAAACTTCCATAGGCAGGACCAAGTCTAAAAACTGTTGGAAAATTCAAAATAAATTTTTCTAAATAAACAACAAAAAATATAAAAATTGTCTAACAATTTCGGTAATTAGTAAACAAGTTCCAATTATTAAAGATTTTGAAAGCATGTAATGTAAGATTCCAACCAAGCCCAGAAAATATATTTTTCTAAAACTTTTGCAAATTAAATAACAAAATTCCAGAGGTTCCTAAAGTTTCCATAACGGGTAAATAAGCACCAAGCTTTATAGATCTTCGAAAGAAATGAGAGGACCCTAAAAATTCAAACAAAAAATCTAACAATTTCCGTACTGGGTAACCAAGTGTCACGTGTTTAGGATTGTGGAAGTAATGAAAGATTCCAAAAAATGTTCAAAAAAATTACGAATTTCTAAAAATTTCATGATTGGTAAATAATTCCCAGGTCATCAAGATTTAGGAAGTAATGAATGATTCCAAAAAAATGTGTATCAGAAATTTTTTTAAATAAATAGAAAACCTTCCAAAAACTTTATAAAAGTTTCCGCAACGGATAAATGAGTACCAAGTCTTTAAGATTTTGCATAATGATAGATCTCAAAAATTTATTTTCCTAAAAATTTAATTTTTTTAATTTTTAAAAAATTTCCGTAATAGGTAAATAAGATCCAAGTCTCCGAGCTTTTGCAAAAAATTATATTTTTTTTTAATTTCGAAACATAAATTTAAAAACTCCTAATATAGAAAGATTCTGAAATTTTCCGAAAAGTTTTCAAAAACGGAGTCAAAATAAATGGATAAGTTCCAACTTTGCATAGGAAGTTTCCAAAAAAATGCATATTACAGTTGAAAAATGACTTCTATATGTATAGAGAATCCCGAAAAATTTCGAAAATTATGTATGTTTGTTCCAGAAATTTTCCAAAAAATATTGTTGACATACAAAAGGCTCATGAAAAATGTTTGACGTCACACAAAGTGTACTGAAAGTAAAAAAAAAGAACTAGCAAAATTTAGATTTTTTTAAATATCTTGCTCCATCATGCGGGTTTTTCGATTCTTACTATAACGCACAACGACATATTTCGTGCTGCCTATTTCTGGGCTGAAAAGATAAAAAATATTATTTCAACTGAAAATTTTTAAAACGCATGGCATCCTCACACTTTTCAACGCATAAAATCTAAAGACAATGCTTAACACTTGAAGCACGGCTGCAAATGCACAGCTGCCTAAGTGTATGTTACTACGCCGCGTAACACAAAAGCATTGAGTAAATACAAAAAAAAAAACGAGAAAAAAAAGCAGAGAAAAGCAGGCAACTAAGCCAATGTGTGCGTGTAAAAGAATGAATGAAACAAATATTTTTCTGCTTTCAAAATTGTTTCATTTCAGCACGTATTTCTCGCTATATATACATATATACATATGTAGTAAATAGGTACATACTCCTTGCAGCACCCACTCGCATACAATTGTCTGAAATTTAGTGCGCTAAGTGCTCTAGAGGGAGACCTCCTCGTCTACGCTGAAGGCCCACGACAGGCGTTGGCATCTCAGACACATGTGCCACAGTGCAAAGGTGCTAAATTTCCGCACATTGTTACTTGATGGCGCCGAACGGAGGCGGAAGTGAATGCGTAAGGAGAAGAAGAACAAGAACAAGTTGAAGTAGAAAAGTAAGGTAAGAAAAGCTAAGCGCGTTGCTCCTAAATGTATGCTAGGCCAAGCTCTGCAGTGATAAAAATCTGTAGGTGAAATATTTAAATATGAAATATGTGAAAGCTGTTGGTGGGGATATTATTATTGGAAAAATGATTTGAAAATAATAAAAAATGCTAGAAGGATATGATGCTATCATTTAGGATTTAATGCTCAAGCTAAATGCAAAATTAAATATCCAAGGAGCGAGAGAGCATGAATATGAAATAAAGAGCCATAAAAGATTGCATACTTTAGCAGCTGTCCAAAATTGATTAACTTCTTTAGGAATATTTCATAATTCGGCTGATACTAGAAGCACAATCATATAGCTTGGGATAAGTAGAAGGAAATGTAGCTGTAAATCGTTCGTTGGTTCAATAGGATCCCGAAATTGCTAGTCTTCTCTTCGAGACGAATTTCGTAAAGCTAATCAAAGGACAACTCCTATGTTAGGAAACATCGATGATTCATGTGTATTGGTGGAAAGAGGCCATCCACGTGACATGTCGATATTTCACAGTGAACTAACTACAACAAAAGGTGTTATGAAGCACATCCATACAAGTGGTTAGAAAGGCTTTGGAGAATAGAGAGAAACCCAACCGTCGAAGGCAGCTTTTTCTCCAACGCGACAATGCTGGCTACTACAAACTTAGGCTATCAAGAACCAATAAAAGTCTCGGCATTTCATCTATCCTGTCGACGATATTACATTCAGCATTCTACATGGTGCAACTAGCAACTAAATTTAAAACGAATTTCTTCTACTCGATTCATAGACTCACAGCATGGCCTCTTCAAAAGAGAGTTTGGCTATGCTCAATCGCGATTCCAACAGGGTTCTGTATTCTTCGTAAACGTGGACGAAACAAGGATCATTCCCAAAAGAGCAAAGGCCAGGGAGCAGTCTAACTAGAGGACTTTGCCGGGAGAACTTGAGCCGAAGGAAACCCAGATAGGTTTCTGTAGTCAAAAGTATCACTGAGTCCCCATCCAGTCTGCTTCGGCAGGGCAGATATGTATTTTATTAGCCATTATCTGTGTTGCTCATTTTCGGGATAATGCTGTGGGTGGGTGAACAGGTACCAAGGACTACCAGCTCCCAAACATAAGGAGTAATGCGTTGGCCGTACACTAAATCGGCTGTATTCAAGACGCCTTTCTGACGCCAAGCCGCATAAGGACTTAGAAGTAGCCTTACCTCTGAAAATGGTGCTACCTCGGTGCACCGTCTGTTTTTACCACCGCCAGTTTTGACTATTAGATCCACCTTTTCGCGCAGCTGGTGGTCGTATGATGAAGTTGAACACAAGACAACAGCAAAAAGTCTTACAACAACAGAACAAAAACGGGCTCTTCCACCAGACCCTGCACAGTCTTACAGTTGCGTAATCGCAGCGGGCTGTTTTCTGTTTCCAAACTTGAGAAAAGGTTTGTGTCGAATAGAGGTGTAGACTCCGAAGTAAAACGCATGTTTTGAGGATCTTAAGGAAACCTTTTGCACATGTGGGAGTGAAAAAATGGTGGAACTAAATATAACTCTTTTGAAGCCTTCACGGAAGACAGAGCGCTGCCGAATTTTTAAGGGTCGAATACTCTTTTCATGGACCGTCAGTATAAACACTGTGTTGTCCGCTCGGTCAAAGCAATTCGAACAAAAGACTGAAATTAGATTGAGTTGAACTCCCAATTTAAATATATGTAGCTCAGAAAATCTAGCTTAAGTACGGGTCTCTCGCACAACATCAAATGTCAACCCTGAAATTTTAAGGGCGAATTTCCTTAGCAGACCGCATACTGGGAGGCCACGCCATATAAAGTAGAGAGACTATCGAAGAAGCTTTGTAATTTCGCTGTAGATCGACTAGGAGTTGTAGTGTCGAATAAGAAGAAGGCGAAGAAGAACATATAACCGCACACGTTTAAATAGGAAGTCATGGCATATTTTAGTTGAAATACTATTAAAAGTTTGAATACAGTAAATATGCAGTACATATTTTCTTACAGCTTATCATTTCACTACAATTGTTAGCAATATTTAAATTTGCATTTTTTTGTAAAATATTGTTTTCGAAATGCAATTTACATGCTGTTATTTGCATAGTTTAAGATGTAACATCAAATTCAATGAAAATTTCATGCGTCAACCGACTAGGCTTAAAAAAAATAAAACAAAGATTTCTTGTCATATAAATTTGCAATATACATATGTATGTACATAAATTAAGTTATTACTTGGGTTTGGTAGCATTTAGTTAAGCAATCAAAAAATATAAAAAGTTTGTTGCATAATTTTAGTTTTCACCGAGAATAAACTATAAAAAATAAACGTAAAAATGACAGCTTTCCCAGCATAACGACGTCGCATATATTTAGGGTCGGTGTGGTATAGGTTGAATTTTCAACGTATTGTGGAATGCCATCTCGATGTCTGAACTTCTTCTGACCCTTTTATGCCATCTCTCACTGTACTAGTTTTGCTAGGCTCTACTTTCACAATGCAATATGTAGGATGAATAAGCCCTCAGCCGTATTTATGGTCCGATTTGTTTGATATTTTCAACGTACGTATATTATTTACATGAAAAGGAATAACTCCACAAAATTTTGTCCTGCTAAGTGGTGCAGGGGTCGATTTCTAAAAAAAAGCTTGTCTTAAAAAAAAATTGCTTAATTATTGAAGTTAAGACTTAAAGGGGACTCTTTTTACGACAGCAATCAGTGCGCTAAGTGATCGAGAATAGGACTGTACCAGAGCAAAACCGGCTAAGAGGGTAAAAGGTCTTTCGTAAGGCAAATTAAAGCCAGCTGACAAGTTAGTTCGAAAAACTTTGGTTATTCTAGTACAAATGTCTTAGAAAAAAGCTTTCTCATTCACCACACGTGGTGAAAAGTTATTTTGAGATTTTGTAATTATTTAATTTGCTTCATTGCTTCAAAATGAAAAATATATTTATAACAATTTCTTTAAAGTTTTAGAAACGATAACGAAATATTTTTTATTTTTCTAATTTAATATTCGTTTTGGTTTTAGATTTTCATGTTTTAAAAAGAAAAACATTTTTTTTTTTCATTTAATTTTTATGACCTTAGTTTTTATTTTTTAATTTATTTAATTATTACTTTTTGTCTTTTTTAATTTAATTGTCTTTTAATACATAGAAAGTAAAAAACTGTTCTTTAAATTTCATTTAATTTTTAATTACTATTTTCTTATTTTTTGATGGGCATTTGTACAAAATTTGGTGCAAATTGTATCCCAATCGTGTGAATGCACAAATATTTTTCTTTATCCCAATCATGAAAATTAATTTGCTAAAATTTTTTCATAGAAGTTCGCTGTATTGTACCGAACGTGTGACTACAAAAAAAGAAAAAATTGTCGTCCCACTTTTTCATTATGTACCAAAAGCCCAATATAAAAAATGTACAAATCGTAAGCCTTTATCTCATATTTTTTTGCTTTTTTCTCATTTATTTTTTTTGTTTTTAAGTTTGATTTTTTAATATAAATATTAGTTTTTATTTCAGTTAATTTTTAAGTATTATTTTTCACTTTTTAATTTTTCTTTTTCCGATATAAATTTTAAATTTAGATTAAATTTTAGATTTTATTGTTTTAAACTTTTTATTTCATTTAAATTTTAAATTTATTCTTATGTATTTTTGCTTTATTTTCATATAATTTTATTAGTTTTTTTATTTAAATAAAATTTTCTTTCATTTGCAGTTTTTATTGTTTTGAAAAGAAAAATATATACCTGTTTTATTTTAGTTCAATTTAATTAAAAAAACTGATTGCTAAAAGAGCATAGCATAACGGTAAGATTTCCGTTTAGCAGATCTTTCAATTAGTCTTTCGAAAGACAGTAAAGAGCTTTCAAGGTAGTTGCCAGATTTGACAACGAAAGACTCTTTGTTTCGAAAGGCTTTGGTGAAAGACAGTTGCCAGAATTGGCCTGTACGCCTCACCTTCTTGAGCGCTCCTGAAATTATGAAAAATAAGTTTTAAATTAACACCTCAATGAGATACTGAACAGCTTCAGTAAGTAGGTAAAAATATTAAATTCAAGCTGATAAATCAAAGCTCATTCGTATGTGTTTGTCTTCAATTAATAATTCATACTCTACATTCATGGAATATGAAACATTGTTGCCAATAATTACTTGCATATAATTTCCTACGCATACACAGCCGCTGTCGATGGCAATTAATAGTGCGACTTTTTCGCTTACATTTTAATTCGCATTTCTTATTCCTACATATATATTTGCGACGAATGACTCAATTAAAACGAAGTAAAAAAGGCTACAGCCTTTATGTGTGCATTTTTTTTTTAACAAATACGAAAGCAATATTTACGAGTAAATGACAAATAAGAAAAGAGATTAATGAGGCAAACGAAAACAGCAAAAAGCAGTGTTAATAAATTGAAGAAGAAGAAAAAAAATTCAGCAATAATCAGCGAGAAAAAAAACAAGGAGAGAAGAGGCAATCGTAAAAATTGACTGGAAATAATTGCGAACAAGAAAGCGCAAAACGCGAAGAAAAATGGAAATTCAAAGAAGAATGCAGTAAATACAACCTGACAAAAGTGGTAAAAGGCATTGTACTCGAAAGAGCTGATATAAATTATAGCCTGATAATACTTACACACGAGCATAAATGCAAAAATATATGGAGTGCATATATGTACAGTGACGAAAAAAGTATTGGCTCAGTGAATTTTTCGCAATAAATAAAGTTTTTTATTCTAATCTATTTTCGATAATTTTTTATAAAATATAGTTCACTTTACACCAAAAAAAACTTAAAAATAAAATCTCTAAACTTCGTACAAAATTCAGGAAAATTCATTAAATTTGCACACTAATTTGCATATTTTTATTCAGATTTTATAGAAAAATTCTAGGTATGCAAATTACCAAAAATCAACGCGATTTTCTAGCGACTTCAAACTAAATTTGAATGGGCTATAAACTGCATACTTGGACTTTTTCTAAAAAATCTAAATAAAAAGTTGCAAATTAGTGTGCAAATTTAATGAATTTTCCTGAGTTTTGCAAAAAGTTAAGAGATTTTATTATTATGTTTTCTGGTGTAGAATAAAATACGTTGCATATATTGCGAAAAATTCACTGTGCTAATACTTCTGTTCTGCACTGTACATACATACTTACATGTACCCATACACCTATATGTACTCGAATATGGTAGTACCGAAGGCGAAAGGCATGCGAGGTTAAAAGAGTGCGATATGATGTGTGGAGGGGGAAGCGGGCGTCTGCGTGCATTGAAATGCCTTTAGAATATTAATGCCGTCATTGTGAAAGGATTCACGTGCATACATACATATGCAGAAAAGAAGATAAAAACACATACATATGTACATACATGCATGCATACCCGTTCATGACGGCCCTTATTTGTATGATGAGATTGCAAGTGTCCGTGCAAGTGTATAAGCATTTAAGTAAACGCCTTACTCCTGCTTACAATGCTTACCAAAGAGCTTTATGTGCGTGTAAGTGCATGTACACACATACATGCACACACTCATGTACCATTACCATACATATGTACATTCACAGACATCTTTTGAGTGAATAGGTAAGTGGGTAAGTAAGTAAGTAAGTGGACAAGCAAGTAGGTAAGCCCATAAGTAAGTATGAAGGAAGAAATTTTTCAACTTTGAAGTATTTCTTCTGAATGTATTAAAAAGTGAAATGAAATAAAGTAAATGAGTGGCAAGCTTAAGAAATGGAAATAAAATGAGTGAAAATGAGAAAAAGGACTTTGTATTACAGCTGGTAAAAAAAAAACAAAAAAATAGAATATTGCACGTAGTACATAAATGAGCAGTCTTGTATACTCTCTTCAATTGCCAGCTGCGAAAAAACTATTGTCAAATTTAAAGCAAGTCAAGTCATTAAGTTTGTATTTGACAATCACTGAACGCAGATAACCCCGTGATTTTCGGTGACAATGGAAAATAAAGTGAATAATTCAGATACATATTAATATTTTGTAAACGCCCGCATCAGTGGCGGATCTAGAATTTTACTACGGGGTGGTTCTCGATTGTAAACCACAAAAATATATATCTAAACTTTGAACAGTGTTTAAATATTTCTGTAATGTAACGCCCTGACCCTAAGAGTGTCTTATAGACGACCGCGACAACCAACACCATATATTTTTTGTAGCATATTTTTAGGCGAAGAAGTAACGGCAGTAGGTATTTCGGCAGAGGTTGAACATCTAGTGAGAATAGAGCTGTAAGCATATAATAATGTTGATATTATTTGCGTATTAGCTGATGAAATTATCGAATATGGAATTTATTTTTACAATCTTTAGAACCTTAAAGCATACTTTAAGGCTTGCGACCAAAAAAAGTAGAAAATCATATGTATATGGCTACATCTGGAAAGAAAAAAATCCGCTTCACCACAAAAATATACAAAGAAATGTGAATCCGCAATTTAATAAATCTGCCTACTTATAGGCACCCCAGACAACAATACGTATGTACAATTTTCGCAAAAAGCATTAATGAAATCAACATAATTATCTTTTTATAACCGTCATATATGCATTTTACTTTTCAATAGCTGCGCGTTGAGCAAAAGCGAAACTACAAAGATTAAGCGAATTTCATTATGGCAGCTGTACGATGCGCGCATCAGGGCGCACATTGCATATCAGCAGGCGCAACGCGCGGCGATTACATTGATAAATGTGCGCAATAAACGCATTTTAATCTATGATTAACCTACCTTTTTGAAATTATCCTTGTGTGTGTTGCTTCTTTAATTCTTTATTCCACTCCACGCGCAGCGCCCAAAGAGTGTCAGGAGTCCCGAGAGGAAGGCAGGATACGAGACGAGTAAATACAGAGTATAAGCAGAAAAGTATGCAACGATTTTTTTT
>NW_016167528.1:19552-21294 GCF_001687245.7 Rhagoletis zephyria
ATTTTATTGTTTATGTCCGGGTTGTGGCAGCCACATTGTTTGTTTTTTTGCACTTCTGCAAAATTTATGGCAGACATAAAAAGAGAGGGAGCATGTGGTGAAAAAGTCTCGCAAAAGTGGCTTTAATATAAAGTACAGGGAAATGAAAACAAAACGCATTGAAGAATGTGGTCTATAGCTGATTAAGCTATTGGGAAATGAAGAAAAGCTATTAGTCCTGAATAAATAGCTTAACGTTTCGCGCAAGGACTGCTCGAATGGTTAAATGATCTTCCTTATGGAGCCCCCTTACAGTATAAGAAAATAGCTTTCAAAGGTGCACTTGAGTTTAAAAGATCCCAATCACGTTTGAAAGTGAAACCTTCCAAATATTTTTCTTGCCTACGCCTCTTAATACGTGTCCAGACACTGAAAACTCTGCTCCAAAAATCGCTTCAATTGATCCTTTAGATTACCGCGATCAGTGATCAGTTTGAGACTCAGCCGGGTACATATCAACAGGGCGTGCCAACGAATATCCCATTTCTACATTGACATATGGACAAGCAGATAAGACTCAAAAGACAATAGCCGAAAAGCGCTGGTTAGGAGCCACCAAACAATACTGACTGGTGGCAACCCTAGATGTGGTGGTTAATTCCGCGAGCTGGAAGGAGGTACTAAATGCGGTTTGTAGCGTAAAGGTACCAAGATACCAACAAAAAATCATCTCCGGCTATCTTAGCGACAATGGATTTTTGGAGTATGAACTAACCCAGCGTTAGGTCCTGTTTTGTGGAACACCATGTATGATGGTATGCTGCGGCTTGCAGTTTCTGAAGCGGTCACATTCATAGACTCCGCGAGCGACATGTGCACCGTCATTGCAGCAAATACGCTGGTAAAAATAGTAGCCATCACGGAGAGCGCTATAAGAGCAGCTGAAGGGTGGTAAAGCTCGAAAGAGAAGCTAACACCAGCAGCCCACAAGACAGAAGACGTTCTGATCAGTAGTCGCAAGAAGGTGGATAAGGTGGAAGTCAGATTAGGTGATGCCATCATAGAGTCCAAGCCGTATGTAAAATATTTCGTTGTCTTGATTGACTATCGCCTGTGTTTCCAAGACCATCTGGAACTAGCCAACAAAAAAGCGGCGATGGCAAAAGCAGCAGAATCTAGATTAATGGCAGCAGTCTAGACAAGTCTTAGCAGGGATGGTGAGGTCAATATTCTTTTGCGCAGTCAGACAGTCTGGAGGTCTGGAAGTTTTCATGACGGGCATCCAACACACGAGGCATCAATGCTACATACCGCCTGTGTGCTATATGAGCGTGTTAAGCTAATGTCGCTCGCGGCGGGGTCTGCCTTACGCATCGCGTACAATACTGAAAACCGCAGCGAAAGCCCAAAACGTAGAACAGTGGCCCACTCGTTGGGATGGAACAACAAACGGCAGGTAGACTTAGCGCCTCATACCGAAATTTTTTATAATAAGCAGCATGAAGAAAAAGAAATGATGTATGCTATACGCCTGGCCATGTATTAGGCTACCTCCAATACGTCCCAGAATAACTGCTGGAAAGATCATAACTAAGTTACGACATATAGTGAACGTGCTTCTAAACTAATATCGAAGAACCAGCATTAAATTGTTGCGTCCAGATAAGACTAGACTTAAAAATTAACTTCTTACTGGTACAAGACAAAATAGGGAGGGTAGGAAAAAAGCAAGCAAGACAAGCAGTAGGTGGAATAAATGAACA
>NW_016167529.1:0-21293 GCF_001687245.7 Rhagoletis zephyria
ATTGTTCTTTAAAAAAAAAAATAAATAAGCCTAATATTTGTAAAACATTTCTAAGTATGTATGAAAAATGGAGAATTAGAAATATTTTTTTACCAGCAGAACACCCGATGTCGTTCGGGGTTATCAAATAAAAATGTAAAGCAGTAAGAACAATTATCAGTTTACCATAAATTACNTCTTTAAAAAAAAAAAATAAATAAGCCTAATATTTGTAAAACATTACTAAGTATGTATGAAAAATGGAGAATTAGAAATATTTTTTTACTAGCAGAACACCCGATGTCGTTCGGGGTTATCAAATAAAAATGTAAAGCAGTAAGAACAATTATCAGTTTACCATAAATTAAAGGACACAAGGACAAGGACAAGGACAATTTTATTTTGCGTTACAGAAGCTTGAATACTATTCGGACATCCCACTTGCTAGCATCCGTCGATAAAGCAGGGGTTTTCCAGCTGAAGCCCGGTTACCTTTAATGTTTGACTTTGCAATTAATTTATCGAATGTCAAAGCAAAGCCTGAGAATACCGAGGCCTTTTAAATTCAATTCATTGGAAAAATGGGACTCCTCAGGGTAATAATCTTCCCTTTTGCCACATCCGGTAATAGATTTTGCTTCAATTAAATTGGTCATCGTATTCTTTACTGTCAATCTTGTTCCATTATTAAGGTTAGGTGAATCAAGGTAACGAAAGAAGAATAAAAGGCGTTCCAATTTTTAAATTGAAATTATGTATCACGTGATTTATGGCTAAAAATTTATGGTTCTCTAAACNCAATTAATTTATCGAATGTCAAAGCAAAGCCTGAGAATACCGAGGCCTTTAAAATTCAATTCATTGGAAACATGGGACTCCTCGGGGTAATAATCTTCCCTTTTGCCACATCCGGTAATAGATTTTGCTTCAATTAAATTGGCCATCATATTCTTTACTGTCAATCTTGTTCCCTTATTAAGGTTAGGTGAATCAAGGTAACGAAAGAAGAATAAAAGGCGTTCCAATTTTTAAATTGAAATTATCTATCACGTGATTTATGGCTAAAAATTTATGGTTCTCTAAACGTATGTATGTACGGCTTCTATGGGATGTGCCACGACTTCTTGCAAACTCTCATCCCTCTTCACTTTACTACAGGACATTCTGTTAAACTATTTATTAGCGATAGTTCCAAGGTTACGATTATCTGGCAAAAACTCACCACTTTCAATTACTTAGGTAATCACTCCACACCAAACACTAATCTCATGTACCCTGATTAAAAATTCCACGTCTATGGGATATACCACGCCCTGTTCTATAAACTCATATGTATGCATTTAACCATAGCTCTTCACACCAAATTTCAAAGTCATGTGACTTACGGTTCCGGTGTGGAAGGTGCCCTGACTCCTCGTTATATTCCATGTTCTTTACTTTTTTTTCTATTTTTTATGTTATGTTCAACATAAACTGTCTAGTCACAAGTTAAAGCTCCATGAAAATCCATTCAGTGGGGTCGGTGATTAGTAAGTCAAACAGATAAACAGCCAGACAAAAGTTCTAAAAATGCTCCAAACATATTCTGTGTACATATTACATTCCCTGCATAACTTTCGGTCGTTTTGTTAAAGCAATTTTCAAGGTACAGGCTTAACTTTTCCGCAGTTTTATTAAAGTTAAATTTAGCAAGGCGATGCCATTTGATTTCACAATGATTTTTTCGCTCTTTTAAATTTAGTTCTTTAAAATTATTTTCAAAAAACGTACATTTAATGAATTTATATATACCTTAGCCAAAGACAACTTTTGTAAATATGTACACATGTATGTATAAGTATACCTTAAATTGCTCTCAAATGAACAATTCGCAGAAAACTTCCAGGTGAACAAATTTATTCATTACATTTAGAAGCTGCCAATTTGGCATTTTACCACCTGATAACTTGCCACTCGCATACTGCCCGCAATACGCACACACATACAACGCAACCCACCTGTGCAGTTACAAATAATCGTCTGAATTTCACTCTAAGCGTTGCACAGTGGTCGAAAAACTAAATTTTTCGCGAAAAAAACACTTCTTTAGAGTTATGAAACATAAATTTGTGATTACATGGTCCACCTCAGAAAACTTCAGCGTATTTGGAAATGATTCTTTTTATAGGAGAAAATTGTATGTTTGTAGAGAAATTGTACTTATCTTTCACAGACTTTTTCTAATAGAAATATTTAAAAATGCTCGTGTGTATATACATATATAATGAACACAATCCATGATTGACACATTAAATGATGCAATATTATCTAAAAAGTTTATAATATTTTGTTTTCGTCCTTTTGTTTTTTTAGCAATAAATAATTTGGATAATTCGTAAAAAGCGTTGGTTACAAAATGGTCTATTTACGATTTTTATAAAGGTGTAATAGTAGTTTTCCACGATTGTACGATTTTTATAAAGATATAATAGTTGTTTTCCACCAAGCTTTAACTACAGTTAATGTCTATTGGAAAAAAGAGGTTACAACTCGAAGAGGGTAATTCCACCTGTTAAGTACAAGCAAACGGAAGGAAAAAAACAAAAATTAAGAAATAAAACTTGTCATGTAAAAATTCTTGGAACTTACCTGAGCGCCTAACTGCAGTTAAAATTTTGGTGGAAATAGGCTATAAATTCTGTTTCAAGCATTTAGTGGGCCCTTGCCAGTTCTTGAGCGTGGAGTAAATATGCAGTGGAAGTGCGTATTACAACGGCACCATGTATTTGAGGCTTAAAATTTTAAGATTTCCGCATCTTTACAAAATTATTATTTGGAATAAAACATTTTAATTGTATTGGTAATATCAATTAATTGTTACAGAACATGGCAACAAAGAAGTATATTTAAAAAACTTAATTTTTATTTCATAAAGTTTACTTGACAGCTGTCAACTGTCAAAATTTAATTTTCCCATAAAATTTGTGATCACCGAGTCCTAAAACCTGTTGGGAGCCACTTTTAAGATTTTTTTTGTAGTTCTTAGAGAAAGTGAAAGTTGATTTGACAGCTGTTAAAAATTTAATTTGAACTTAAGTTCATCGTCAGCGAATACTAAAGCCTAAATAATGTCAGGTTTAATATTTATTTCTTGATAAAGTGACGGCTGATTTGACAGCTGTCAACTGTCAAAGTTTAAACTTCTTTTTAACAGTCAAAGTTTTGACCTAAAATTCATGATCACCGAGTCCTAAAGCCTAAGGGCTGTTACTTTCGAGTGGTTTCCGTTAACCTGAAAAAAATGACAGTTGATTTTAACTGTCAACTGTCAAAGTTTACATTTTATGGCATATTACAATATGTATTACAATCCTAAAATTTCATACATATCGAAACAACCTTTCTAATTTTTCGCAAAAACCATGGTTTTCTGATTACTGTGCGCCGTCAAGGTTACACACATTTGCTTTCAGTCGCTGGGAAAATAAATGGAAAAGAAAAATATTCCAAAGAATTACTCTCTTTATTGTTCAACTTAATGAAGCATTACCTTTTTTTCTTTGTCATGCTACCGTTACGCTTCATATGCCGAAATAGCTTTCTGCCATTTCACCAATTTTGGTATTTTGCGAGTACTTTGGGGATCTTTTAGTGTTAGATGAGGTAAACTTTTTATAGCTTCCTTCATACATACATATTTAATAGATACATATGTAGTTAAATGCATATGCACATGTTTTGTAAGTGTTCGTTGTGAATTTAGATGTACATAAACATTATGTGGCACGTATATTCGCTGCCTTAGTATTTTTTTGTTTTTGGCAAGCCTACGTTCGAGGTAATTGCGAAAAAGTTTTGAAAGTAGGGCTGAAAGAGGAAATAAATAGACCGCTGAACAGTTTTCACATAAAAAATTTGTTATGATTTCGAAATTCTGCATTGTTAAATTATTCCAGCAGTGGAAACCTTGGTGACAGGTTGTTCCTGAATCCAAGATAAGTGTAGTTATTATTATAATTATTCAGTTCGTTGTCAACTGAGTGCAACAGCTGATAGGCAAACAAATCAAGACCAGATATATACACATAAGATGTGCTCCATCGTCTTTTCCGCCTTCAAGACAAGAGTCAACCTTTTGTTTCGTAGACAGATAAACCCGGCAAATGTGAGAACGTAGACGGCTGGAACAAGTTACGTAACCAGTGATATCTACCCTACATATCTCCGAGTACTTCCAGAATTTTTAATTTTCCCCCACAGTAATTAAATTTTTTATGGCGGCCATTTGTGATCACAAAACACAATCGGTCCCATGAAGACTTTTGATAATTTTTTCTTTGTCTTCTCGCTGGTGACTTCGTTAGTCAAGACTATGCTGTTGCTTGGAACGCAGATTTAGGCAGTTATTTACACATTTGGATATATGTCAGAAAGATATAAATGACGTATTTTTGACAGAAGTCTCGCTTAGTATAGAAAATACAGTCTGCTGGAGAACAGCGTGTTGCCGGGAAGTTAGGTAAACATATACTTTGATAGCCAAGCGGCTATCAGGACATTTAGCACACCCACCTTGCGCTCAATGATAAGTAGTAGGGGATTGCCTTAACTCTCTTTCATTTGTGTCTGATCTTGTCATACTTACATGGGTAACAGAACATAGCCACATAGCAAGAAATCACACTGCGCATGAATAAGCTAGGACCCTCGAGCCGCGTTCAGCGAGAAAAGAGAAAGTGGACACACCTTTGACAACATCCGGACAAATTTTAGACAGATGAGCATCGTGTCAGGTCAGTAAATGATAGACGAAAGCCGAGACACTTGCAACTCAGAGGCCTTTCTGGCCGAGGTTAGGCTGGAAGCAGTAAAGAGATCTCCTTGGGATCACAAAGCTGCAACCTTTGTTTCTGGTGGGTGCATTGACATGTCGCTATCCGATTTCTATTCATGCGGTGAGACTAAACATTCAATTCACGTTTGCAGCAGCTGTTCAGAAGACGATGAGGTGAAATCAGCTCGTTACTATCTCCTCAGCTTCCCCACTTTCTAACCAGCTCTAAGGAGTTCTCGGCGTCTCATAGATTTATGTCGAATGGGAAATTTGTTGGTAAAACTTAGTGGTAAAACTTAGGTCGAAAATAGATGTAAGCCGTGCAATATATTGAGTGTAAAACGAACTTGGTCAGTGTTGGACATAGAAAACGCGATGGATTAATGGAGCAGTAACCAAATACATGAGCGAATGAATGTCTATATAAACAGTCCAGCTGACATAAAAGCGTTATTATTCCACTGTATTTCCTAAAAAAATAGGTAAAGCGTAGAACAGCCATGAACTAAGTATACTCCAATAAGAATATATAATTGTGCGGTGTTCCGGACACGCTGGAGTTACTGGCAACATGGAGGCCAACAGAGACGCCAAGGCAGGAACTTTTTTGGAAATCTTTACAATGAGTATACGAAGTGTTGATTACTCTACAAGCAATTAGGCGGAAGCACCGCCTTTGAATACATGTACATATAGCAGGAAAGTGTCTAGAACTAGTGTAGAGCATACAATAACAAGTTCACAGAGTTTCGTTGGTCAATATGGGTATTTCATTAGATTCTAGAATAATCTACTAAACCAGATTAGAGTCTGTAGTAGCACTCGAACCTCCTATTTGGGAACAAAAGTAATTACTTTTCTAAGAAGAATAAAAAGCATGAATTTCCATAAATGTGTGCTTTCCCCCAATTTTTAATTAAGTTTTAAGCTCTTTCAAGTTGTAACATCGAGACACTAAACAATTCTAAGTCGATTTTTCTGCATTAGTGCACTTTTAATGATTGGAAAAAATAGCTAACAGTAATCATTCCATTGTAAATTTAGGCTGGTGCGTCATTCAATCAGTTAGTTGCCCTGTATTGGAATTTGTGCGTGAATTATTCAATATAAATTTTCGTCAATGTCAAAGGGAGAGAAGTTAAATGTTAATAGTGTGAAATGAATCGAAATCAATATGCGCCTACATATTTATTGAAAGCTGGAGGTGCGTACCTATTGGTGGGCACTAGGAGACCTAGCACTTTAATTTGCTTTGAAGTACTCAGTTACACATACAATAGTAGGTATGTATATACATTTACATATACAAATGTATGTATCGATTTCCTGCGCACAAGTGTGCATAAATATTTAGCTAAATAATATATTTAAAAATAGCGAAATAAAATTTATAGCAGCGGTTACACAATATTTTTCTAAGAACTTGAAGAGTGAAAATTTATACGCTCTAAAATTTTCCACGAAATACTTTAAATTTAGTTTGGCAAAACGTTAAACAACAAAAAAAAAAAAGAGAAACACAAAACTATTAAAGTCGTATGCTTTTATTAAACTCAAAGGTATTGATTTACTTCAATCACGAACCCTTAAAGCGACAAATGATTTTGAAGTAGGGTAGCGAGTATTGTGTTGCGCTGAGCCGTTAGTGCTTTGAAGTATTTTATTAATAAATAGCACAAGAGGGAGTGATTTATGGCTTTGCTTTTCATATAATTAAACTTAATAAACAATCCATTGTGTAAATTAGCCCACTGAGGATTAGAATGCTTAATGACCTTGGCGTATGAGTAACATTTAATTAAAAGGCAACAAATACGCTATAGATACTTGATAGATAAACAGAACGTTGTAATGACATAGCTGTTAGCTTATTTGCAAGAGTACATCGATTTATATACATACCCACATAAAAGAGCCAAAATCAAAATACTCTCAGACAGCCAATTAGTCCTCAAAGCTATAAAAAGCTAAACTTTTCAATTAAAAGTCCTCATAGAGTGTAACAATGCACCCAAAAAACTGGCCAACCACAGTAATGTTTCTCCGATCTGGGTGCCAGAACATGAAGGACACGAAGGTAACGAAAAGGTGGACCTTAATGCCAAAAAATGGGCTGAAGCGTCATTTATTGGTCCAATCACCTTCTTTGGTTTCAATAAAAGCAACACAAAACAGGATACGAAAAAATGGATCCAACATACATAAAATTAGAGAATATTGGAATGACATTGACGGTCTCTATCGCTCCAAAAAATTCCTAAGCTTTGATGCCAATAGACTAAATATCGCTCTCACCTTAAACAAAACGAGCCTAAGCTTACTCTCCGGGACACTCACAGACCACTTTGCTTGCAATAAACACTTACAAAAAATAGGCACAGGTACTTGCAGATTCTTGTGCGATGAAGAAGAGTCTATGGAAGACTTAATCACTAACTGCGAAGCACTAGGACACAGGAGACGCAAGATCTTAGGTTCATACTTACTAGAAGATGAAGACCTTCAAAGGCTTCCTCCGAAGGAGTTGGTTTGAATTCGCAGTATTCCAAATACATACATACAAGGAATTAACGTTAGGAATCTTTCTACAGATAGAAGAAGCATTCAGTAACGTCCTTCTAGAAACGATCACAGAACAACTGCTCTATATCGGACTTAATCGAGCCGACCCATGGTGGAAGTTTTCCATTTTCTCCTCAATCAGAAAACTCCTCGGCGAGGAGTAATCTAGTCACTACTTTGGAATCTAACACACACAAGGTAACTGTGCAGCGCATGAGCTTGCGATGAAGGGAATAATCCCGTCTGACAGCAACTCTTTCCATGCGAAGGTAATACCTCTACCTACCTGCAAAATATTGCTCAAGACACACTTCATTGAGAGGGCAAATAAGATTCTAATTCGGTTAGAATGCCCTCTACTAAGGTTGGATGGATATTATTAAAAGGAGGGCATATTAACAGAATGGTCTTGGTCTTGGTCTTGACTTCTGCAACGCGAATGAAATCGAGAGTATGTAACACTATCTCTGGCACTGTCCTGCCCTCTCGTGGCCAAACAGGCGTTCATTTTACCACCACTTCTTTGTCTCTGTGGCCGACCTAAGCGAAGCAAGCATTTATGAATTCTCGCGCTTTATTAAGCTCTGATTCTACTCTAGGTGAACGAACGGGTTCGAATACCAGCTCTCAATTTTAATCGCAATGGGTCCACTGGATCTCCCCTTTTACAGCTAAACCCACGATTGAGAGAAATAGAGGTTGCGCCCATCACGGTACCGCTATTCCTCTCTCAGTGAATTTGACAGAATCGTTGTTTGTATGACGTCACATTTGTGCAACTTGTTTACGTTTTCCTTGCAACATTTTTTCTTCTTCTTCCATTCTTGCTCACGTTTTGGCATTTCTCTCTCGCAATTGCACCAGTGTGACGTCACACAAAAGTTATTCTCAAAAATCCTCTCTGATGGGCGTAATCTTGTATTCTATCATTCTTGAGCTAAACTACACTTTTAAGGTACAAAGAACTAGATAAATATGTATCGTTAAAATTAAAAGTAAAAAATCTAAACATAAGGACAATGCGGAAGGTAAATTTAAATGCCTAATATAATGACAAAGGTGTGGGTAAATATGTAGATGAAGATAAAGTGTTTATTATAATAAAGTCAAAAAACTGAGCGCATCACTACTGTGATTTCTACTGCGTCTCTAAGTATACCGCTACCGTAAAGATATCGCTACAAAACGAACTTCTGAACACTTGTGCATGAGGNCACTGTCCTGCCCTCTCGTGGCCAAACAGGCGTTCATTTTACCACCACTTCTTTGTCTCTGTGGCCGACCTAAGCGAAGCAAGCATTTATGAATTCTCGCGCTTTATTAAGCTCTGATTCTACTCTAGGTGAACGAACGGGTTCGAATACCAGCTCTCAATTTTAATCGCAATGGGTCCACTGGATCTCCCCTTTTACAGCTAAACCCACGATTCTTGAGCTAAACTACACTTTTAAGGTACAAAGAACTAAATAAATATGTATCGTTAAAATTAAAAGTAAAAAATCTAAACATAAAGACAATGCGGAAGGTAAATTTAAATGCCTAATATAATGACAAAGGTGTGGGTAAATATGTAGATGAAGATAAAGAGTTTATTATAATAAAGTCAAAAAACTCAGCGCATCACTACTGTGATTTCTACTGCGTCTCTAAGTATACCGCTACCGTAAAGATATCGCTACAAAACGAACTTCTGAACACTTGTGCATGAGGTATATTATCTTCTTATGCTATGTTATTTTATGTTATGCTATGTTTTGTTATCTTATGTTTTGTTATGTTATGGTATGTTTTGTTATCTTATGTATTGTTATTTTATGTTATTTTATGTTAGATTTTGTTATGTTCTGTTTTGTTGCGTTGTTCACCTCAACTCACATAAACTCAGCTCACCCTAATTCACGCCATTTCATCTCAACTCAATTCACTTCACCTCACTTCAACTCCACTGAGCTCAAATAAACCCAACCAATGTTATTTCGCCTCAACTCACCTTATCTCACCTCAATTCAGCTCAATTTACCCTAACTCACCTGAACTTATTCAAACTCACTTCACTTGAACTAAATTCACTTCATCTTAACTGANGGTATGTTTTGTTATCTTATGTATTGTTATTTTATGTTATTTTATGTTAGGTTTTGTTATGTTATGTTTTGTTGCGTTGTTCACCTCAACTCACATAAACTCACCTCACCCTAATTCACGCCATTTCATCTCAACTCAATTCACTTCACCTCACTTCAACTCCACTGAGCTCAAATACCAATGTTATTTCGCCTCAACTCACCTTATCTCACCTCAACTCAGCTCAATTTACCCTAACTCACCTGAACTTATTCAAACTCACTTCACCTGAACTGAATTCACTTCATCTTAACTGAACTCAAGTCACCTTTCCTTAATTTTAGTGGTTGAATTTCAATTGCTAGGCGAACACTAATAGCCGGTTTAACCAGCAATTTAAATGGAAAATGATTTTTTATTTTCTGTAAATTTCCATATAAAATTAAAAAAAATGAAAATCATTTTTCACTTAAATTGCTTTCATGAAATTGGCTGTTATCTAATAAATTTAAATTAATTAACTTCAGTCAAATGAATAACAATTCTTAAAAACCCGATTAAAAACTAGTTGAAGTGATTGTAAAGTAAACTACGTATTGTTCCTATTGGAACCGAGAGGTCGAGCTAGGAAATTTAATTTAATTCACATATCGAGCCTGTTAATTTGATTTACTGAGTATTTATAGCTATCAAAAAAGTCAAAAGTTGGCTATGTTTTATTTGCTTTTGATTCGAGGTAAGCTTGTAAACTAGAGGAGAGAGAGGGATTGTGATTTGNGAAAATGATTTTTTATTTTCTGTAAATTTCCATATAAAATTAAAAAAAATTAAAATCATTTTTCACTTAAATTGCTTTCTTGAAATTGGCTGTTATCTAATAAATTTAAATTAATTAACTTCAGTCAAATGAATAACAATTCTTACAAACCCGATTAAAAAGTAAGCTACGGATTGTTCCTATTGGAACCGAGAGGTCGAGCTAGGAAATTTAATTTAATTCACATATCGGGCCTGTTAATTTGATTTACTGAGTATTTATCGCCATCAAAAAAGTCAAAAGTTGGCTATGTTTTCTTGCTTTTGATTCGAGGTAAGCTTGTAAACTAGAGGAGAGAGAGGGATTGTGATTTAATTTAAAGCATTTCTTACGACCCAGCCTAATGCACTTCTTATACGTGCAAACATATTTATCTATACGTACTCTTTTAATTCAAAGACATACTTCTTTCAATTTTTTTTCGAAGTGGCACTGCTTCGTTTATGTATATACTTAGTATATTGTTGTGGCAATTTATCTTGCCTGTGCATATGGTGGTTTAGCTCGGCAAACGATATCATCTAAATTGGTTGGATAATGTAAGCATTTCAGTTTATCGCCTATGACGAGTCGCTGCATGGCAGCAAAAACCCGCATATCCTTGGAGTTGAGTATATAAATACGTATAAATAAGCCAGCAGCACTTCTTTAGATATAGTTTTATAGATAGTGCAATTTTATGAAGGTAACACTAGTAAGCTCTTCAGCGCGCCACCGTTTGCTAACTTCCGAAGAGGCGCAGAGGTCACCTAGCTTTGCGCTTTTTCCTAAAGAATTTTTGTTTACTTTATAAATTTGCCTGTTTCNGGAGAGAGAGGGATTGTGATTTAATTTAAAGCATTTCTTACGACCCAGCCTAATGCACTTCTTATACGTGCAAACATATTTATCTATACGTACTCTTTTAATTCAAAGACATACTTCTTTAAATTTTTTTTCGAAGTGGCACTGCTTCGTTTATACACTTAGTATATTGTTGTGGCAATTTATCTTGTCTGTGCATATGGTGGTTTAGCTCGGCAAACGATATCATCTAAATTGGTTGGATAATGTAAGCATTTGAGTTTATCGCCTATGACGAGTCGCTGTATGGCAGCAAAAACCCGCATATCCTTGGAGTTGAGTATATAAATACGTATAAATAAGCCAGCAGCACTTCTTTAGATAGATAGTTTTATAGATAGTGCAATTTTATGAAGGTAACACTAGTAAGCTTTTCAGCGCGCCACCGTTTGCTAACTTCCGAAGAGGCGCAGAGGTCACCTAGCTTTGCGCGTTTTTCCTAAAGAATTTTTGTTTACTTTATAAATTTGCCTGTTTTCGCTCACATGTGCTCAGTATGACCTCAGTACTCCTACATACTGTATGTAGATATAACTAATTACTAACATACATATGTATGTAAATAACAAGTGCGTGTCTTTTTAACATCTACTGCCATCTTTCGTTTGCATTTGCACTTTATTTTATTGCTTTAGTTCATTAATACTTCCTCTAGGCAGTATAAGTAATTTGTTAAGTTCAGACCGTAGCTGATATATAAATTAACTTTCGCCGCTTCTTTGTCGCTTTTTTCTCATTAACTTGATGTTTGACAATTTTATTGGTTTTATGGCGTTTATGTTTGTGCTGTATAATTATTTAGGTGCAAGAACTTGAAAGGAATGAATTGACTTTTGGCCAAGCTAGCGAAGCGGTGGCCTACTGAACTCATATAGTTTTTCTGTTTATTTTTTATTTTTCCAAATTCCAGTGAATATTTGTTTAGCTTCCACTCTTCACTACACTTGTAGCGATACTGAAAGGAACATATGTCGGCCTCTTTTGGTTCAACGACAGGTATTTGAGTCCAATAAAGTATGCCAGTGATGTCTCTTCTGTGACAACTGACACCAAGTGAATATGTTATGTGAAACCAAGTCCCTTTTCACCTGCGCTTTCCACTATAAAGGAGGTCTTCTCATCCTCTTTACCGCCATCGGGATCCGCATTGAATTCTTTCGGGCTTGAACCAGCGGAGTTAATATACTTATATTCGGGCATAGTGACTCACGGAGTGTGATATTGTACGACGAGAAAGGACTTTATTTCTTAATGGCTTACTCAAGCACCTACTCAAGGCCAAAGTAGCACCTGTTGGCAAGAGTTATTCTCCGTCGGATTTCAAGCCTTGTACAAAACCCAGATATCGCAGCTTACAGGCGGCGCTATCGAAAGCCGCTCTAAAATCGATAAATCCACTCTTCCGGATATTTTCCAATATTCGCTTTATGGTGAGTACTGGTCTTTGCTCTCAGAGAGTAGGTGTGAGAGTCAAATGTCGAACAAATTTTCCGTCTGATGTGATTGCAGCTTTTTGTCGTTGAGCTTTCCTTGCATTGTTGAGCGCATAGTTTTTGATGCAACGAGACAGTGGTCCGAGTCGATGTTTGGGCCTCGGAGTGCTTTTCGTCTATCATAACATAATCGATTTGGTTTCTCGTTTTTCGATCCGAAGAGAGCCATTTAGCTTGACGCATATTTTTATCACCGAATAAGCCGATCAGTCTCAACCCATTAGCGCCGTCTGAAAATTCACTTTCGATGACCAAAGCTCCCTTTCTTGCCCATCCTACCAATGAAATTGCCAAGCACGATTCAGATATCCTGACAGCGGCAGCGCTCGTAAATGCGTTCCAAGTGCTAATAGAAGGGGTCTTTTGTCGCCTTTCTTGTTCTCCGCCGTGGCGTGAATGCAAATAAACGAGATGCTGAAGAATATCAGCTTGCTGCGAATCGTGGCGATAATCTAATTCATCGGAGGGAACTACAGAACTCGGCGGCGGAATCTCTCTTCGAGACCGAATTTGGACTTATGGTAGCTTTAGTAAATATCGCAGGGAGTTGCGGGTTTTTACCTTATCTCCTCGATCGTATTTCTCGGATGGCGTGGATGTTAGCCGTAGTCTTCCCGAGGACATCAACCAGCTGAGCAGAGGCACCTTTTCGGATGTACCTTGTATTAAAAAAGGGTGGTCCCATCCGAGACTCTATTGCTCTTTGCATTGGAGATCATTTTTATGTGGCGGGGCCCAAGCCCAGTGGATATTTACTTGCTTGGCATTCGCCTCCAGAATACACTTGATGCAAACACCGTGCGCAAAGGTATCGTGTTTGGCCGCTCACTGACAGTGTCCACATAAAATTTGAGTGACTTAACGTATATAGCTAGTTTCTATCAAATAAATTCTCCTCCTCATATTTTGACAATAATATCTTGCAATTATTTGTGCGAATTCCAGTATCAAAGAAACATTGATCTGCCCATTTCTGAAAAGACAATAATTTCATGAGAATTTATCAAACCAATAAATAAATTACAATTCTCTTTCACTTGCGTACGCAATTTCGTAGCAATATTTCGAAGTTGAAATATTTCTAACTATTTCAACAACCAATTCATCTCAGCTGTAATCGAATCAACCGCAAAGGATAATATTCATTTTACAAAACAAATACTTGCACACAAATAGCTATACCGAAATAGTTTTACAGCTGTTGCACAGCAGAACTGCAAGCGTAAGAATAAGGCGTAAGTACAGTAAGGGCACACCCTTACATACATAGAAAAGCACACACCAAAGTGCAGCTCTAAGACCTTCTCAGTGCAATACGCTACACTCAAACTTTGCAAGTTTGCCACTTTCGCATGCAAGCAAACGAATATTACACTTGAATTGCTATGATTTACTATTTCATATTTCATTGGTGCTGCTGTCAGCTGCAGCCACATATCATTTACATACATACATACATACATGCTAAACTTACAACGTACAAAAGTGTTGGTGTGCACTTTCCTTTCCTTTCATTTGCCCATTCCCACTTCTGCTCATTCGTTTGCAATGCATTTTGTACACGGCCAATCTTTGAGATTTTTCTTTGCAGCTAAGCTGAAAAGCAAACAAATTTTGTCGTCTGCAATTTATCTCTTCACATAGAGAAGCTGGAGTAGGTGTTGCATGGCGTATGCGTAACACCAGTCGCAAACAAATCATCTCGTATACCGGGGCGTATACGCAACGCTTTGAAACTCTTAGCAAAATGTTGAATCTGCGGCGTGCGTCAGAGGAACACAAAATTGGATTTCAAAACCGTACATTTTTTTGGGGAGTGTCGGGAGTTGAGTGATACACCATTTTGATTTATGCGTTAGTTTTCTTTTTCTCATTTCCAAATATTCCACAAATATTCATAGTTGACTGGATCTTTTGGCATTAGCGTACGAATGGTTTTGGTTTTTGTTGTTGCTGCATTTATTGGCACTATTTCACAACTACTTATGTTGGAGTTATGGGATCGCTGTCAATTATTCTAAGCTATCAATGCGCAATCAAGTGATTTAAGCGGTGTATAAATGTGCATTGAGTGAGTTCCCTCGCGTAAAATAATATGATGCGAAGGAGGTTGGAGTGCTAAACAAATATGTATATGATAGAATAGGGGGAAGCGAACAGTAGTGTCATTTATGTAGAAAGAAAGATATGTTAGAATAGGATGACTTAGAGTAAGGCAGGAGAGGAGATGATAAGTTATGTTTTTGCAAGGAAATATTTTTCACATAAAAAACTTTACTTAAGCTCATTTGTATTAAAAAGAAGACAATTTTAGATCACAATTTTTATTCTTTTTTATGTGAATCGGTAACAAAGTTCGCGGCGAGTAAATTTTGGACAACTATGAGGTGAATAAAATTTCAGCAGTTCATGAGGCTAGTGAAATTTTTGACAAATGCTTAGAAAATCTTGACAATCGCAAAGATTGTTGATGCATATAATTTTTCGTGATATAAAAGATTAAATTGATGAATTGCAATCAACGATGGTAGATGTTTTCTTAAAATAATAGTTTTACTTCGCTTTGTAATATTTTATTCCGCACCAATCTGCGCTTATCAAAAATTTACTGCTGTCAAAAAATATTTCATTTCACACAGCAGATTGGCAAAACTGTCTCACCATAGTAAAAACATTATTCAACAGCTTTCCCCATAGAACTTTGTTACCGATTCACATACGCCCTTTGACGCATTTCTGCTTTAAATGTTTTGTAATAAATATGTGTAAATGGCAGGTTTCGGTTTTCATTCTTCTTTCTTAGGGGTGTTTTTTTAAGGTGAAATTTATTTTTAAAGTACCCTTTAAGAATAAAATAATAAATAATAAAAACAAAAATTTAGGAAAAAACATAAAAGTTCTGACCCCTATATAAGCGACGAAGTTGGACTAGAGCTATCTACTTCCCGGCATGCGTACAATAAATCTACACTCTATCTCCATTCTAATCTATCTATCTCCATTCAATTCTATTATAAACTCATAAGAAAGGAAACGTAACGTTACTGGAGATGTATGGTAGGAAATATAAACAAGAATAGCTAAAGCACTCCTTCAATTTACTTGTAAAGCCATGCAGTTGGTCTCTTCAACCAGGAAACAGAAGAGCAAGTTGTATGTCACTGCGAAGCCCTTAAACTTTAGGTGGAGTCCCGACTTTGCTTGCTAGGATAACATACAACATTCAGCCAAGTGACCTCGCAAGACTAATTAACAGTAAATAGATCGTTCTCGGTCGCGGTTAACTAGGCTACCTGCCACTACTCTAAATAATAACCTAATGTAATCTAAGGGCAATTTCGATTTCTGATTAAGTTGTCAACAAGACAGCCGGAAGCCGCCACTCAACCGACACGGTGCTTTGCAAAATTTTTAATCCAACATAAATGAAAGATTTTAAAAAGCAATTACAGCTTTATGTAAATGGTAGTACTGAAGCAGGCAAATGGGCAACAGGGAGGAAGGTTAAAATTTAACATAGTCAGAAAATTCACACACCACTAATGCAAATATCCTGACATGAATGTGTGTATATGGATTGATCCAAACCGTACGAAAGGATCAAAGGTGGCGTTTGTTTGAAAAATTGTAAAGCAGCGCTTTGCTTTCGACTACCTCATAGTTACGACTGTTTTGCTGAGGCTGAGATGATAGCTATTACTTGGGTCACGGAAATGGTATAGTGTGACATGATTTCCAGCAATGATAGTATCTTTTCTTATACAAGCATCAGCGATATATATACCAGGTATTCCAATTTTTATCTGAAAACTTTTAATTAGTAAGAAATATTAAGCTATTGCAGAGGTACGTGCAGAATAAAGTTCCAGACGACTGGGACCATCTCACAGATTTCATTCGCGGTCTCAGTAAAACAGAAAATCGTTTAGCCAGAGCAAACCTTCAGATTCGCTGGTGAATTTGTTGACATGCGGCCAGACTAGGAGCTCCCTGGAACGATTTCTGTATAAGTTGTAGTGTTACCGAATAAGAGGAAACTATACCAAATATCCTCTGTAGCCACCTAGATCGCGCTAGACGTAGAACTCAAACACTAAGCAAATGCTACTTCAAAGAGCTAGATGAGCTTGGATCCATGGTTATCAAAAATTAGACAAATTTCATTTTCAACCCGAGCTGGTTTCAAGATGATAGGGCTAACCGCAAACCACAAACGGCGGAGAGCCTTAATTCGTCTTGCATGGCCAACGGTTTCTATATAATCTATCCCCGAAAAACTTTCAGGAAAAAAAACGCAAAAGTCACGACATTATAGTTTAAAAATTTCTTAAGTACTGATAAAAAACCCAAAGTCCGTGGCCTCAAACCTAAAAAAAAATCCAAAAAAAAAAAAAAACTGTTACGAGTATGCATAGCAATGAAAATAAAAAACCGCCCTGAAGGTAGCTCTTGCTGACACAAAACGTGACAACGATAAGAAGTAATGCAGTAAAATTATTTTTAAGCTCGCCAACAGGAGCTCCTTACTAGGGCTGCGACATCGACTTCATAAATCGATGTTTGCAGCATGTTTTAGTAAGTATCGAGATTGATAAAGAATCGGATGAAAACAATCGATGTTTAAAACATCCATATTTTATATTAAGGTAAATATTAGGTGCTTTAATATGTGAAATGATTGAGTGTAAAGTCTTCAGCATTATATTCACAATAATTTGGAATTAAACAGTAAATAAACTTAAAATGTTAAAAATAATTGAAAAATTAGAAACAAAATCAAAGAGGAATAGACCATTGGTCTACTTTCACGCATTTGAGAAGCCAAAAGCGGAGTTCAGGACCAGGAAAAATTAGCCAAATCATAAATTCGGCATCATTTTTTGATAAGAAGCGTAAGTTTGCCGACATGAACATTGATGAAAGCCATAAAGCCAATAAATCGATCGACAAATATCAGGTGCGAAAATCGATATTTTGAGGTCTCAATTTTGTCTCGAAGCATAGATTATTCACAAAAATCGGTGTCGATGTCGCAGCCCTACTCCACACACTTTTCTGAGTACCAAACCTCTTCAGTGAACCTTTGAGATTATTTTTCTTTTAAATTCAATGTAGTACTCTTTTAATGAATCCCTTTTCTCTAATTCGCTTGTTCCACACTCCTTGCCTACAGCAATATAGTTTTCCTAAGCAATTGCCGTATACGAGAATTTATTAAATACTTCTCTCGGAGCATCTCTCAAAATCTGGAGCTCATTGTTCTCCGGAAACAAACATTACGTGATAGGTGTGGACGAGGCGAACTTACCTTATCCAAATTATCACAAAGATCGGCTGCTAAATGAGCCACAGCCTCATCGGTAACCTGAGTCCAACGTATCTTAAACAGAGCCAGTGTTTTTTCTCTTTTAATTTTGCAGTATATTTACGGAGCTCTTAACAGCCAGAGTAGCAACTTATTTACATTCCCGGTTGCTATTATTTTTATGGAAGATGACACCTTGCGCTTGGTGTTAAATAAATTTTAACAATTTAGAATTTTTGTGAGAAGAAGTAAGAAATATTTGCATTTTTATTAGACCAAATAATAAAAAGAAAAATTAAATCATCTGCTCTACTGACTTTACCTGTTCAGTGTGTCTAGGGCTCAATTAATTTTCCTTGATAATTTCATGGGCGTTTTTTTTATTTTCGTCAAATTAAAGAACCCATGTTATGTCTCTACGGGAAAGGAAGATATTAAAAATAATTTGTCTCAAATGGAGAATAGCGAATATTAAAAAAAAAAAATGAAAGGACCACCGCAGATCTATGTTTATTGTTTGAGAATATTTATCAAGCAACACTTGATTGTCCATTGTAATTTTTGAATATTTGGAATAAACTGAATAAAAAACAAAATATTAAACTGTACTTAAAATATTTTTGTTGTTTTACTAATATTGTAGTGCTTATCTAAAAGCATAAACAGACGGCAGCGTTGATCCGGATCAAATCGGAAATTAACTGCAGTTGATCCGGATTAAGTCCGAGCTGAAATTAACATTTTCTTGCTTGTTTTCTTCGGCCCTGGTGATTTGATAGAGGTACACTATTCACTATAAACAATTAAGTTTTTTCGCTTTATTCGCGGCATTGACCTTCCGCCAATCCTAGTAAAACAGCTTGCAAAAGACTTTTGGCTTGTTTAATTTCAGTAGTGGACATCTGCTCAAACACAACCGCTCTCGAATTAAAACAATGAGCTGCAGGCCTTTCACAGCCTCACAAAAAATCGGTCGGCCGCGTCCCAAGTCCTCTAGGAATAGAACCACATGCACCAGGGTGGGAAATAAAGTCAATTGACCTTATTTCCGTAGATCTTGTTACCTGTCACCAGTTTTGCCTTCCACATTGGTGCTGATTAGGGCCTTCAAAAAACCGTGTATTTGTGTACCAACCTTTCGCTGTGTTATCACGATAAGGAGCACAGTTTGGTACTAAACTTTCAGGTCGGATAGTATTTACTTCTCCTGAAACAGTAACCATAATGCCATTCACAATACTCTCACCAAATTATTTTTTATCATATTTACGTCAAATATAACTCTGTGCCAATAATGCTCACTCCTAGCCTCATTCAATTGTAATTGAAAAACTTAAATCAGCACGGTATTATGAGTTGCATCGTCATGTCGTTAAATAAATGATCGAATGATTGTTTAAACGAATTCTTGTATGCCTTTGGATAATGACAAATGATGGATTTCACATTAAAACGGCTATGAATGACAATAAATTTATAAAAATATTTACATATCCACGGATTGACGTAAGTATGTACTTTCCATAAATGAAAATATTTGTACATATATTAATTGAGATGAAAGCAAATAGGTGAAATTGGAAATTGAGTAAACTTTGTAAGCAAGTACGTATACAAATATTGGCGTGTAAAGGCACTGGAAATGAGATTCGGCGTACACATACATACATATATTTGCATGTAAGGTAAAGTAGTTTCACATGATTACCCCGCAAACGTATTCTGAGCGCTCAGAATATATGAGTCGGAAAGGAGGCCTAGGTAAGTAAGAAATATGAGTTTCAAAAACAAACATTTTTTTACTCTTATATGAATCTTTTAGGAGTCATATATGATCCAAGTTATGAGCCAGCACTTTGTGCCAGTATAAAAACAATAACGACTAGAAATTTATATCTAAACTTGTTTATACAGATATGAAAAATAATTAGGAAGGAAAAATAAACAAAATTTAGCTGCAGCAACTGCTATTACATGAATGCTGCAATATATGAACATATATATATATGTATGCGCAGAGGTTTGTATATAAATATCCAACAGTATTTGAAATGAAGTCCTTGCTACCATGGCTCTAAAGTAAGTTCATTAAGAGAGTTGAAGAATAAAGCCAATAGGAGTCACAGAACAGCATACAAGGAGCTCCGAAAGTAGGCATTTATGAGGCCAATAAGAGTCATTTAAGAGCTTCAAAAAGAGTCCAAAATGAGCCGTATATGAGGCCAATAAGAGTCCAATATGACTCATATTAATGCTCATTTGATGTATGAATTTAAGCTCATATAGGTCGACCTTCGCAGGAAGGGAAACACCCTCATTTCGGACTCTTAAATGAGCTCATTATGAGCGTAATAGCTCCGAAATAGGACTCCTTAAAGACTCATTTATGACTCCAAATGTTTGCTGGGTAAACTTATGTGATTACAAATGAGTTGACAGCAATGTGTACATTTATTGACATACTTATACGTGTGTACGTACATATGTATGTATACATATATGCGCGTATTTACCAATGCCAATTACTTACCTTCCGTAAACATATTCAAAATATTGAACTCGTGTCTCAGCTACTACAAAAGCATTACTTCGTATGTGTATCTTTAGTTATGCATTCGTTTATGCATACAAACTCTTACACGTTTAACGTGGCTCATAGCACTTAATGTGCATTTTGCTTGCCATTTCCAATTTTGTGATACAATTTCATAGGAATAAGCGCATTCAATAGCAACAGAACCAAATACATACATACATATGTATATATCTGGCAAAGTCCTTTCACAATCATAAATGCAATTATATTAAGTTGAGTGCAATTCCGGGGCGTATACGTAACTTTGGCGCGTAAATACATTTTGTGTATAGTTGAGTACGTATGGCATGTACATGTGTATGTGTGTAGCAGTATGTTATTTCTGTTTAATTTGCTTGATGCATATCTGCCTAGTGGACTGTTAATTATAATGTTTTAGGGTTTTAAGGTTAAAGGGAATGTCGAAGTGAGCTGAAAGTGTGGTTGGTACTAGTTGCTTGGAAAGGTTATGGACATACATAAGCGTATGTATGTACTGCGACAAATAGTTGGTTTTAGTTAGTTACAGTTTGGTTATGAGCTGGTTGCCATTGATATGTTTTTCATTACAGGGTGACTTATTGCTTTTATATTTAGGTAACTCATACCTATGTCGGCAGTAGCGGGAACCGCTCAATTAAACAAATGCCAGTCAGTGGATTTCTCCTATTTGCAGATATTTTGTTATTTTGTTATTTACAGTGTAAGATTGTGCACATCTAGGAAGACTAAATACCTAAAAAACAAATGCTTCAAATTCGATGATCTTATAGTACATGTTGGAAAAATATTGAACTGTTACGAAAATAAACACAAAACATAATGAAAATAATTTCATCAGC
>NW_016167531.1:0-4530 GCF_001687245.7 Rhagoletis zephyria
ATTTTTTCAATTATTGTTGCTTTTCCAAAATAAGTTCTTCATTAAAAATGGCCTCGAGCTCAATAAAAATTGTTGAATTTAGAACTAATAATAACAATTTCTGAAATAATAACAATATAGTAGCACTGTGTTGAAAATGAAATAAATATCAAAGGTCACGTTCACATCGTGTTTCGGTTACAGGCTACAGGCTACGTGTTACTACTACAAGTACTAGGGCAAATTTACGCAGCGGGAGTCAATTGTCACCTCCTAGGACAACTCCATGTTAAATGCGACAGCTGAAAGCATGGGTAAGATATTTGCGAGGTACCGGTACTCGGCTCCCGAACCCCCAACTAGTACATTCCGATGAAGGGTACATATGTATCTATAAACATACACAGTATGAATTCCTATGTGAAACAATTTGTGAATTAGATTCCATGTACTTTCATACATATGTTTTAAAAGCAAATTGAACATATATGAATTATTAAACATAAATACTTATGGAATTTAGAACATTTTAGGTGATGCAAATAAAGTTAAAACACTTTTAGGATACATATAAGTACATAAAAAAAATTTATAAGCATATCTTATGGCTTATAATGATTTTAAAAGCATTTTGTGAAGCATATATTAAGAATTTATTGGCATATTTAAAGCGCTTAAAATAAGTTTTTAGGAGCATATTTTGGGTTGGGAAAATCAACAGACGTACATATTTTTGGCGAGAGACAATTATCATTCTTTAAAAGAAAATTAAATTTCTACATTACCTGTGTGGAAAAGAAAAGCATTGCATTACCAAATGAAATGTTAAATGTCACAACTGGGCACTTGGTAAATCTCCTGAAATCTTTGTCATATTATTTTACGAAGCATTCATAGATCTTCAGAGTTCTTCGAAATACACATTTCAGTCTGTGTCTCTGAATGAGTTTTGCGTTAAATTAGGAGTGAATACTATAAAGTAGCTAAAAAGCCTATCTTATTTTTGCTTCCTTCTTTCACAACGTATCGTTATGAAACATTGTTTTCAGCTTACAATTATACAAAAAACAAATTGAGGTCGACATTGGATGCTACACCAGAAATGCGCATACAGCTTTTAGACAAAATACCGAACTATAAAGCAATAATTAGTAGAACAGTTAAACCATTTCATTTTTCACATTAAAAGTTATAATAGTAAATATGTATACATATCTACATTTCTAGTAAAAGGTTTAATTCATATTTAAATGACAGTGCTTTTGATGTTTAGTATTTTGAAGTGATGTATAAAATGAAAGGTATTTAGTGAGGGTTCCATTATATTAAAAGTTTGGGAACAGCTGCACCAGACAAGTACATGAATGAATTGGATGTGGCTTTACAGAGCATTTATAGCGTTTTCAAAACATTAAAAACTCTTGTTATTCTAGCCCATGTTAGAGAAGGTTTGAAGTATATATGTAGATGATAATAACGGGAACATATAACCACTACGTTCCCATCGTTGGTTCTGAGTAACTCTGAGCGTGGTTCACATAACACACCTTTATACACCAAGCTTTTTATGCACACTAGGTCTTGATAATACTTTCATATTCCAATAATACTCAAACTTTAGCTTCAAAACATTTTTCGTAATGTAACAGGCCCTATGGTTGCGTCTAATTGAAATATGAAATATGTTTGTTTGTCGAAACTTGCTAAAGTGCCTTTTCCCTATTTACATTCTCGCCACCGTATATACTGTGTGTATAGNAAAATTTATAAGCATATCTTATGGCTTATAATGATTTTAAAAGCATTTTGTGAAGCATATATTAAGAATTTATTGGCATATTTAAAGCGCTTAAAATAAGTTTTTAGGAGCATATTTTGGGTTGGGAAAATCAACAGACGTACATATTTTTGGCGAGAGACAATTATCATTCTTTAAAAGAAAATTAAATTTCTACATTACCTGTGTGGAAAAGAAAAGCATTGCATTACCAAATGAAATGTTAAATGTCACAACTGGGCACTTGGTAAATCTCCTGAAATCTTTGTCATATTATTTTACGAAGCATTCATAGATCTTCAGAGTTCTTCGAAATACACATTTCAGTCTGTGTCTCTGAATGAGTTTTGCGTTAAATTAGGAGTGAATACTATAAAGTAGCTAAAAAGCCTATCTTATTTTTGCTTCCTTCTTTCACAACGTATCGTTATGAAACATTGTTTTCAGCTTACAATTATACAAAAAACAAATTGAGGTCGACATTGGATGCTACACCAGAAATGCGCATACAGCTTTTAGACAAAATACCGAACTATAAAGCAATAATTAGTAGAACAGTTAAACCATTTCATTTTTCACATTAAAAGTTATAATAGTAAATATGTATACATATCTACATTTCTAGTAAAAGGTTTAATTCATATTTAAATGACAGTGCTTTTGATGTTTAGTATTTTGAAGTGATGTATAAAATGAAAGGTATTTAGTGAGGGTTCCATTATATTAAAAGTTTGGGAACAGCTGCACCAGACAAGTACATGAATGAATTGGATGTGGCTTTACAGAGCATTTATAGCGTTTTCAAAACATTAAAAACTCTTGTTATTCTAGCCCATGTTAGAGAAGGTTTGAAGTATATATGTAGATGATAATAACGGGAACATATAACCACTACGTTCCCATCGTTGGTTCTGAGTAACTCTGAGCGTGGTTCACATAACACACCTTTATACACCAAGCTTTTTATGCACACTAGGTCTTGATAATACTTTCATATTCCAATAATACTCAAACTTTAGCTTCAAAACATTTTTCGTAATGTAACAGGCCCTATGGTTGCGTCTAATTGAAATATGAAATATGTTTGTTTGTCGAAACTTGCTAAAGTGCCTTTTCCCTATTTACATTCTCGCCACCGTATATACTGTGTGTATAGACTTTTGCGATAATTTCTTAATTTCTTTCTCTTTGTTTTGTTTTAAATAAAACTGTATTAAAAGATGTTATGTCTTTTTATACTAAAAACAAAATTGGTTGTTCGGATTCGATGATTTAGAAATGTCCCAATTTTTGGTCACAGAAATCTGGTCACCGTACATATGCATTATTTCGGTTTTCAACAGAAACTGTGCTGGTATGCATTACTTCGAGTTTTTCATATGCATTATTTCTGTTTTCAACCGAAACTGTGCATGTATGTACTACTTCGTTTTCCACATATGCATTATTTCGGTTTTTGTTATATGCATTATTTCGGTTTTCAAACGAAAGTGTGCATATGGATAATTTCGTCTTTTCTAATATGAATTACTTCTACTTAGTGACGGTTATAATCCCTAGCGCGGCCAAAGGGCGCCCACGCAAAAAGAAAGTTCTGCTCAAAAATACTTCCACCCCCTTTTCCAGCAGCACAGAAAGGAGAATTCTACTTAGTAAGGGTGATTATAACCCTAAGCGCGGCCGAAGGCCGCCTACGCAGAAAGATCTGCGCCAAAATTCTTCCGACCCCCTTTTCCGGCAACACAGAAAGGGAAATTCGACTTATTAAGGGTTATAATCCCTAAGCGCGGCCGAAGGCCGCCTATGCAAAAAAAANCGGCCGAAGGCCGTCTACGCAGAAAGAAGGTCTGCGCAAAAATTCTTCCGCTCCCGTTTTCCGGCAACATAGAAAGAAGAATTCTATTTAGTAAGGGTTATAATCCTTAAGCGCGTCCTAAGGCCGCCTACGCAGAAAGAAGTTCTGCGCAAATATACCTCCGCCCCTCTTTTCCGTTAACACAGAAAGGAGCATTCGTTGCATTCGATTTTCGTCTTCTCTGGCTATCGAAGATAGAAGATTGAAAGTGAAATTTTCGTTGAGTATCGAATTGTCTGTCGAACAGAATTTTGCTTTCGTTGGTGTAGCGAAATGTTAGAAAATTTTGAAAAATTTATGATTTTGCATTTGTTTTCTTACTTTCTGGCGGGTAGACACTAACGCCGTGAATACTAAACACCAGCTCGAAAGTCTGGTTTTACTTATGAAAGGAAATCCCAATACGCTGTTGGCACGATCTCTGAGAACAAAATCATAGAGCTGTTTATAGCTTCTTCTTCTTCTTCTTTTTTTGGCGCCTAAGCGATTTTGACCGAGTTCAGCAAATCACGCCAGTCGTTTCTCCTCTGTGCCAACTGACGCCAATTGGAAACGCTAAGTGAAGCCAAGTCCTTCTCCACCTGATCTTTCCATCGCAGTGACGGCGTCCCTCTTGCTCTGCTACCACCAGCGGGTTCCGAGTTGAATACTTTCAAAGCTGGAGCGTCGGTGTCCATTGGAACGACATGGCCAAGCCAGCGCAGCCGCTGTATTTTAATTGGCTTCACTATGTCCATGTCCTTGTAAAGCTCATCGTTCCATCGTATGCGGTACCCGCCGTCGCCAACGCGTAAAGGCCCGTGAATCTTCCGCAAAATCTTTCTCTCAAACACTCCAAGAGCCGCCTCATCGGATGTTGTCATTGTCCATGCTTCTGCGCCATATACCAGCACGGGCATGATGAGTGACTTATAGAGCG
>NW_016167531.1:7732-15780 GCF_001687245.7 Rhagoletis zephyria
TGCATGCACCTTATCAACTCCGCGCCGCCGTACTTGAATAGCTCAGCTGGCAGGCAGCAGTTACTAGGTCGCCATTACTGTTCTTACAGGAGTACTCCCCGGTCTTGAAACCTTCCGTAAGTCGCCTAACTCTCTGGCAAAATTTTCGGGCATTCTTCCAGTCGGCCAGCATTTCAAGCTCTTTGCAATCACGTATTTCGGCCTCTCTCTTCTTATTGCGGAAAATACGTCTCGCTTCCCTTTTCAGATCCCTATAGCGGTCCCACATAGCGCGCGTTGCGCCCGATCGCAGCGTGGCCCTGTAGGCGGCATCTTTTTTCTCTGCAGCTTGCTGACACTCCCCATCGTACCAGTTGTTCTTTCGGGCTCGCTGAAATTCGACTACTTCTTCGGCGGCGGTACTTGAGCGGGAAATGTCAACGTATCAACATTCTCTACTGATTCTCCTTCGCGAACGTGAAGCATAGAACAAGTCCAGATCGTTCGCCTTCGCGAATGTTAGGTAGATCAAACCGCGTGCGTTCATATATGTAGCTATAAGTAGCATCGATGCCTTCGCGAACGTTCACTGCTGTCGTTCTCGTTCATGTAAATGGTGCAGCAAATATTCGCGGAAAGCTGGTGTGGCTAGAGATACTATTCTATGCGAAGGCAATTTAGTTAATTGCATAAGATTTGCACCGTTCATTCGACTTTCAAAAATGAGGTTTCAAATGGTCTCTAGATGTGCAGTAAGTATATATTTTTCTAATAGGGTTGCCACCTGCGTTTAAAATTATGATATTTACACCGTTCACCCGATTTTCAAAAATAAAGTGTCAAATGAAAGGGTTTGGCCTCTAGATGTGCAGTAAGGATAGTTTTTTTTAATAGGGTTGCCCCCTGCGTTTAAAATTATGATATTTACACCGTTTTCCTGATTTTCAAAAATGAGGTGTCAAACGAAAGAGCTTGGCCTAAAGATGTGCGGTAAGGCTTTATTTTTTTGAATAGGATTGCCACCTTTTCAAAAATTATAAAATCTGCACGGTTCGTTTGATTAAAAAATAAGGTGTCAAATGAAAGGGCTGGGCCTGAAGACGTACAATAAGGATTTATTTTTTGAACAGAGTTGCCGCCTGTCTACAAAATTATAATATTTCATTTCAAAATGAAAGTGGCAAATGAAAGGGCTTGGCCTCTGGATGTGCAGTAAGGACATATTTTTTTAATTAAAATTATGATATTTACACCGTTCACCCAATTTTCAAAAATGAGGTGTCAAATGAAAGGGCTTGGCCTCTGGATGTGCAGTAAGGACATATTTTTTTAATTAAAATTATGATATTTACACCGTTCACCCAATTTTCAAAAATGAGGTGTCAAATGAAAGGGCTTGGCCTCTGGATGTGCAGTAAGGACATATTTTTTTAATTAAAATTATGATATTTACACCGTTCACCCAATTTTCAAAAATGAGGTGTCAAATGAAAGGGCTTGGCCTCTGGATGTGCAGTAAGGACATATTTTTTTAATTAAAATTATGATATTTACACCGTTCACCCAATTTTCAAAAATGAGGTGTCAAATGAAAGGGCTTGGCCTCTGGATGTGCAGTAAGGACATATTTTTTTAATTAAAATTATGATATTTACACCGTTCACCCAATTTTCAAAAATGAGGTGTCAAATGAAAGGGCTTGGCCTCTGGATGTGCAGTAAGGACATATTTTTTTAATTAAAATTATGATATTTACACCGTTCACCCAATTTTCAAAAATGAGGTGTCAAATGAAAGGGCTTGGCCTCTGGATGTGCAGTTAAGATATATTTTTAATGGGGTTGCCGCCTGCGTGTAAAATTATGATATTTACACCGTTCTCCCGGTGTTCAAAAATGAGGTGTTAAATGAAAAGGTTAGGCCTCTATACGAGCCATTCTTTTTTAAGTCGGACGGCTCCGATTCGGTTCAATTTTTTTTTATGGGTTCTATACATGAAATAAGCTAACACATTTTCGAGGAAATTTTTTTCTTCGGAGATATAATCTGTCAAAGTTTGCTTTTTTCCGCGTATGAACAACGGCGAAAATGCTTTCTACCTAACATGTATGGAAGAAAATAATAATACCATCCACAAAATCTTTTCACATGCACACATAGTTGTAGAATGTACATATGTATAAATCTATATATATAAAATAATAGCCGTTTTCGTTGTTCGGAGTTAACTCAAAAACTACTGCATAGATTTCAGTAAAAATAAAAGCGTTTAAAGTTTACGACATACAACAGTACGACACTTACGACACCGTTGTGAATACCCCACATATATTTTAAATAGATTTGGATCATAAAGTTTCTTAAATATATTGTATGTCAAAACATATTCGACAGACTGCACTTAAACTCTCTTAAACGTTTTCTGCTCCTGGCCAGTTTTCTAAGCTCTCATCGTCTGACGAATCGTTGAACCAGAACTATGTTTTACCAATTAAAAATTTTTTTACCACGTTTTTATAAACTCGCTTTCTTTTTTATTTCATTTTTTATGGACAAATTTGCATATGTACATATGTATAAGCACACTATTTAGTTTGCTCGATTTGTAAACAAAGCTTCTTAGCGGTGAAAAATATACTATTGTGAACAACCTTAACGAGCGAAATTCACAAAATATGGCAAAATATTTCTTTTATTTCCACATTTGTTTCAACATATTTTGATTAAAAGAAAAATATTGATAAAAATAAAATATTTCACACAAACAACAAAAAATATAATCGATAATCGCATGAGGCTATTGCCTGAAAATTTCAAAATGCACTTAGTGGCATTGTGCTACTATCATAGCACGGCCGAGTAATCATAGTCAACTTACAGTAGACTGCTTCACTCCCCATACAAAAAAAAACGGTACTGTTTTTCCACTAGAATTATAAAATCTCCAAAAATTTAGTTTTTTATTAATAAAAACAGTTTTTTCATATATTTTTTGAAAAATATTACCTCAGATGACTAAACAGTTTAAGCTTAAAAAGTTTGCATAAAAATATTTTTAAAAAATTTTCTACGGAATCATAATAATGAGATTTTTGATGCTGTTTTTGCACTTTTTTCAAATACTGGTTTAAGAAAAACTTGAAGAACTCAGCCAAGACCTTACCTATTTAGACTTATGTGATATCATTGGTAAGGTATTTTCTCGTCCTTTCAATTTCTTTGCGAATAAACTCATTCAACGAGTGTCATTCCATGTTGAATTAAGATGTGTAAATAAAGAAAAAATTGGCACGTGAATGAGCTTTTTTGCAAAGAAATAAAAAGGGTGAGAAAATACCTTTCCACTGATACCTCATAAGTCTATATCGGTAAAGTTTTGGAGCAGTTATTCAAGTTTTTCTTACACAAGTCTTTGAAAAAAGTTAAAAAACAGCATCAAAAATCTCATTATTGTGATTCCGTTGATACAATTTTTTATTATTTTTATGTACTATTTTTATTCATAAAATAAAAATTCATATTTTCATGTACTATTTTTATTCATAAAAAAATCCATTTTTAGAGGTCCAGCTCTCGCAAATCTTAAAATTTTTCCGAAATATTTTGTTAAAGTCTTAAAATATACTAGGTTCGGTAATCCCGCCGGAAAAACCGCAACTTTTTTTGGTGATGCAGACTAATATACAGTAGTCGAAAAAATTATAGCCGCAGCAAATTTTCACAAGTTTTAAAATATTATTTTTTTTTATTTAATTGTGGTTAGTTTTTTATAGTTCATTCTTTAATATCATCCGTATAAATACAAGTTTAAAGGCAGTGTCACACGATTGGTTATTTGCCAAACTTTGGTGCAAATCGTATCCCAAACATTTTTCTTTATCCCAATCACGAAAATGAATTGTTGAAATTTTGCAGTATAATATCGCTGTATTGTACCGTTCTTTTGAATACAAAAAAAANATACAAGTTTAAAGGCAGTGTCACACGATTGGTTATTTGCCAAACTTTGGTGCAAATCGTATCCCAAACATTTTTCTTTATCCCAATCACGAAAATGAATTGTTGAAATTTTGCAGTATAATATCGCTGTATTGCACCGTTCTTTTGAATACAAAAAAAATCCCATTTTTTTATTTTGTACCAATAGCCCAATATAAAAATGTACCAATCTGTACAATTGTACCAATCGAGTGCCACTGCCTTAAAAATTTATGCAATTTAAAAATGTTGATAATTCCGTGTTAAATACGCAGTAAAAGGCAGAGCCTTAGTTTAATGTGTTCTCTTTTATTTCAATTCAACCGGAAGAATGAACAACAAAAGGGTATACGACTAGGTATATAAATTGTGTATCTATACTACGGGTGATACCAGATTTGCATTATATTATTCATATTATTATTTTCAACAAAAAAAAACAAATTTTCGTAAAATGTTCCAGTTTTTTAATTAGATTCTGAGTATGCAGATTTGTAGCCCATTGAATTCTAGTAGAATAAAGTGCAAGTTTCAAATGGCTAAAAACTATGATGGATTTTTTAGAATTTTTAAAAAAGCTCGAAATTGATTAGAAAGTTTGCNATTTTTCCGAAATATTTTGTTAAAGTCTTAAAATATACTAGGTTCGGTAATCCCGCCGGAAAAACCGCAACTTTTTTTGGTGATGCAGACTAATATACAGTAGTCGAAAAAATTATAGCCGCAGCAAATTTTCACAAGTTTTAAAATATTATTTTTTTTTATTTAATTGTGGTTAGTTTTGTATAGTTCATTCTTTAATATCATCCGTATAAATACAAGTTTAAAGGCAGTGTCACACGATTGGATATTTGCCAAACTTTGGTGCAAATCGTATCCCAAACATTTTTCTTTATCCCAATCACGAAAATGAATTGTTGAAATTTTGCAGTATAATATCGCTGTATTGTACCGTTCTTTTGAATACAAAAAAAATCCCATTTTTTTATTTTGTACCAATAGCCCAATATAAAAATGTACCAATCTGTACAATTGTACCAATCGAGTGCCACTGCCTTAAAAATTTATGCAATTTAAAAATGTTGATAATTCCGTGTTAAATACGCAGTAAAAGGCAGAGCCTTAGTTTAATGTGTTCTCTTTTATTTCAATTCAACCGGAAGAATGAACAACAAAAGGGTATACGACTAGGTATATAAATTGTGTATCTATACTACGGGTGATACCAGATTTGCATTATATTATTCATATTATTATTTTCAACAAAAAAAAACAAATTTTCGTAAAATGTTCCAGTTTTTTAATTAGATTCTGAGTATGCAGATTTGTAGCCCATTGAATTCTAGTAGAATAAAGTGCAAGTTTCAAATGGCTAAAAACTATGATGGATTTTTTAGAATTTTTAAAAAAGCTCGAAATTGATTAGAAAGTTTGCTGATTTTTTTTAATATTGCACAAATTTGGAAACTTGGATTTACACGGGTTTTGTTAAAGAACGAACTATATTTTTATAAAAAAAAACCGAAATTAAATAACAACGAAAATAATACGTTAAAACTTGGCAAAAAGTGGTTCGGCTATAATTTTTTGAACTGTATGTATTTTTTAATATCTTTAATTAGACATGCACATTGTACATAAAGGAAGTATATAACGAAATTAAAAAATAAATGCCTTTTTGCCTTTTTTCAAAGCTCATTTTGCCTTTTTTCAAGTTTTCAGAACACCTACAACCCCACCAACCCCCCTCCCCCCTAAATACGGCCGAAGGCCTCCTACACAGTAAGAAGTTTAGCACAAAAATACTGTCGACAGCGTAGCCGGTGTTGGTCCGACCGGGTTTTTTTTTAACACAGTATATCACGGACTGAAGTCATGATGTTGTATACCAGATGAAAGCTTATTTTATATACGATTGAATTAACAATTTTTATATATATTTAATAAGGCAATTTTTAAAAAAGTCATGCGTTTGATTAAAATATTTTGTAACTATTTTTTTAGTAAAATTGTATTATTGCTCAAAATTTATAAGATGTATATCGTATTAAAGCCATTCATATTTCCTATTGAATGACAAACAAAATTCTGAAATCAGTGCTTTTGTTTTCGACATATTTGGATTAAAAAATATATATATATTAATTTGACCTTTGCCCCTTGGTAACTCCTGTAGTTTTCGTTTCCCACCAAAAAATATTATACCGTTATATTTGCTTCAAAAACCTCTATCGACGTCTATGTTCAAAATCGTAATCGTGCCGAGAGTTCTACTTAGTAAGGGTTATAATCCCTAAGCGCGGCCGAAGACCGCCTACGCAGAAAGAAGTGCGTTTTCATGTATGCACTATTTCAGTTTTTCTCATATGTATTATTTCGGTTTTGAGTCGAAACTGTGTATGTACATATGCACTACTTCTGTTTTCGTCATATGCATGTATGCATTACTTCGTTTTTCTTATATGCATTACTTCGGTTGAGTCGAAACTGTGCATGTATGCATTACTTCGTTTTTCTCGTATGCATTATTTCGGTTTTCAACCGAAAATGTACATATGTGTATTATTTCGGTTTTTTTATATGCATTATTTCGGTTTTGAGCAGATCTGTGCATATATGCATTATTTCGTTTTTTTTTTCATATGCATTATTTCGTCTTTTTTCGTATGCATTATTTCGGGTTTTTCATATGCATTATTTCGTATGCACAGTTTCCATACACACAATTTCAGGGTGCAATACAACATCCGCCCTTTTCACATAAGAGTGCAATTTCATAGCTTAAAATCCCAATATTATTTTTATTTCAATAGTATTATTGAGCTTTGTACCACGATTTGTTTCTTATGAAAAATGGAAAAAACAACAAAGCCTAAGCGGTAAAAGTTTTAGGGGCTATTTCGGAGATCACCACATCTCCTCATCAGACTTCAATTTTCTAGACTTTCAACAGGGATCGAACCCGCAACGTCGATGTTCAAAGTCAGGAGCGCTAACCTCTGAGCTGTGCACACCCCGTTAGCTCTTGTTGCTAATCCATTTCATTATTGTGCAGGAAAGGTGGTAAAAAATAAACCTAATGAGCAGGGAACGGATTTTTAGGACCTAAAAACCTATAAAAAAGGCAAAATAAAATAACGAAATAGGCTGGAGAAGGCAAAATAAAATAGCGAAATAGGCAGGAAAAAAGGCACTAGAAGTAGCAAAAAAGGCAAAAGAAGGCACTAAAAAAGACAAAAACTTAAAAATAACACTGGTTTACAGGAAAAATGTTCAACGGACGCTACTACACATCCAATTCCTATATAGAATTGCTTGCTGATTCCGAAAATCGAGTTAATTTTTTATTCTATGGTTAAGTTTTCGAGATATTTTCCGGTGTACATGGCGTATGAATAACATTCTTTCCTGCTAATTTTTCATACAAAAAATCTTTGCGCATTTTCATATGACCACTTATTATTTCTTTATTTATCTATCGATTTTCTTCATTATCAACTTGATTTTTTTGTAACAGAACAGGCTTTAACACAGCATTGAATATACTGAACGTGCCATAAAATCCGTTCCCTGCTAATGAGTAATAAAATTATAGTTAAAAAAACAATAACATGCTTTTATTACAATAAGAACTAAGAAGAAAAAAATTATTTATTGGTTTAAAGATTAAATAAGGATATGAAGTCCCCTAACTTGATGTTATTTAACCTTTTAAATTAGCTTAAAATAGGATTAAAGTAACCGTAGTCATAGTCAAAATAAAGTCCACTGAAAAGTTAGTTGCAGTTATGTTTTACAGGCATCCCATTGAAACATACAGCACCCCATTGGTAGAGGGCTTCGGGTGTACGAATTTGTTGTAACATCAGGAGTTGACGACTTGCTCTAGCTGCTAGTCTCTAAAAATTTCCAATCACGTCGTAAGCAGATTTCCCATGTGAACTTGCAACAAAGTGCAATTCTGTCATTTCCTTGAAGGGATTTTCATGATTTCAGACCTTATAGACAATGTTTTTATGTAAAAATACAAATTTTTAAAAATGTTATAATCAAAAAAATCAAAAAGAGAAATGTTTACCTAATTTTTTTTT
>NW_016167531.1:18791-21292 GCF_001687245.7 Rhagoletis zephyria
CGATGCAATCCAATATGGTTTAACTCAGATATTGCCAAGCTCATTCAAGAAAAAAATCTAGCATGGAATCGCTTTAAACGTAATAGAAACGAGTCCAACTGCTCCAGTTATAGGCAAATATGCGCCAAAGTTAAATGGACTTGCAAAGAGTCTAAAAAGAAATGTTGGAGCAACTTCCTCAACTCGCTAAACCCCGACATGGACATCAGAGTGCTATGGAAAAAGGTAAATAATTTGAGAACTGGTAAGACTGAAAACTTTCCAAATATAATGCTGGAATCCACTGTCCCTACCCATCCTGTAGATATTGCTAACAAACTAGCAGACAACTGGAGTCAAGTTAGCTCCAACAGCAACTTCTCCCCAAAATTAATTACAGAAAAAACCAATTTTAAAATTGCTAATTTAACCGACCAGAAGCCTAGCTTAACAGACAGTATCAAAGACATTACAACATTCGAACTTCATTTAGTCCTAAAGAGTGCCAAAGGGTCCAGCCCCGGAATGGATAAAATAACCTACTCAATGTTGAGAAATATCTCACCCAATCTCCAAAAGCGCTTATGTCGATTATACAACAAAATTCTAGTAACCGGTACGGTGCCACACGACTGGAAACACGATACTTTAATATCCATCCCAAAACCTGGAAAAAGCCCCAACAGCGTAGAAGGCTATCGACCCATATCACTTCTACCCGTCATCTCCAAAATCATTGAGAAAATAATCGCAAAACGATTAACGACCTGTCTGCAAAATAAAATATGTACTTTTTAACCCAACGCGGCGTGCACACTCTTTGCCATCAACTGGAAAGCAAGTTAAAAGAAAACATGGCCAACAAAAAGCATAGTGTCGTTTTGTCTGAGGACCTAGAGAAGGCTTTCGATCGCGTAATTGATACTTTTGTTATCAAACAGCTTCACGAATGGGGCATTCCGAAAACACTACTGCAAGTAATTTCATCCTTTCTATCCAACCGACTAATTACAACACGGATAGACGGCTACCTTTCCCATAAACGCGCCCTGGAAAACGGGCTACCGCAAGGTTCACCAATCTCCGTTGTTCTATATAATGTCTACACAAACTCGCTCGCTGTTGAGCTCAAAAAATCTGAAGGATTAGACTTTCTCGGAATCTACGCGGATAACATTTTGGCAATATCTTCAGGCCCACAAGGGGAAGTTGGAAACCACATTGAGTCCTTGGACCATAAAATCAACATTTGGGCGAAAAGCAGGGGCGCTATAGTGCCAATTAGCAAAGTTGAAGCCTTACACGTGTGCAGTAAACAGAAATGTGCAGTGACCACCTTAAAGTTGAGAGGGAACAACATCCAGATCAAAAATAGTATTAAAATTCTTGGGGTTGTATTTACGAAAACGTTACTATGGAATGAACAATCGAAGTACGTTGTGAACAAACTCAACCAAGTTAACAATCTCAGTAAACTTATCTGCTCTCGTAAAAAAGGTCCACATTTAGAAACAGCCCTCAACATATGCCAATCCCTAACAAATGGCATCTTACAACATTGCATTACAATCTATGGATGGACATCCGCCAATAATGTAAGGAAAATCAACACCGCCCTCAACAAATGCTTCAGGTCAGCTATTGGCGCCTCCTTCCTCCAACTCCCTTGGATGCCCTTAGAGTTCAAGCACGTTATCAAGACTTCCAAGACACGCGTAATAAAAGCGCCGTGAAACTGGCGGCCAAAGCAATTACATCAACACAAGCAAGCCTACATGAGCTTTTTTGGAAACACATAAATGTATCTAAAAATAAAATTTCTAGCTGTAACTTGTGTAGCATTAAAAACACTATTAAATTATTGCTCGACTTGAAACTGCCTATTCCGGAAAAGCCACAACAACCGCAAAGTGATTACAGCCAATGGTTACAAATTGACACCCAACTCAGCAGTCACACCAAAAACAACACCTGTGCTGCAGAATATTTGCATCTACTTTGTCGAATAAGTGCAACATTTTCACCCGAAATTATATTATATGTAGATGGTTCCTTTCAAGACGGAGCAACATCCTATGCAGTGGTTAAAAAAACGGGGGGAAACAACTTCTCCCTTGTGAAACAAAGTATACTGCCACCACACGCCGGAATATTTCACGCAGAACTGANGAAACAACTTCTCCGTTGTGAAACAAAGTATACTGCCACCACACGCCGGAATATTTCACGCAGAACTGAGTGCCATCCAGTGGGCCATCGAATACGCACCAAAGCAAAATCGTAAAACACTTATATGTTCAGATAGCCTTGGTGCAACCAAAGCTCTAGCTAGCAAGTACAATATGCTGAATTTGAGTCAACTAAAAAACCAAACAAAAATCCTTTGGGTACCAGGACACACGGGAATACCAGGCAATGTAGCCGCCGACGAAGCAGCAAAGGAAGCGCTGACTCTCCCACTAGTATATGAATTCCCATGTTTACACTCAATAATAACTACTTGCTATTCAGCTGCAGCTTTA
>NW_016167532.1:0-14449 GCF_001687245.7 Rhagoletis zephyria
ATAAGCATCTACAAGGTAAATATTCAATATTTGTTTTACGAAAACATATATATGTATGTATAACTGGTGGTTTTTAATTTTTATGTGGTTTTATTGTAGCACAAAGCGCTATTAGCGAACGCGAACACCTTGTTGAAATCAGCTCACCAGATGATCGCATTATCAACTGTTGTTTGCAGGCAAAACAACACGTTGATCATGTTATCTTATTGACAGAGGATATAAATTTACGCAATAAGGCTATTTGTAATAATATTTTAGTTTCCACGAAATCGGATCTTGTTGTCAAGCATACGTAGAATTGGATCCTAAAAACTGAAGTTATCATGTGCCATTTATTGCCTACTAACAATCCAAATTAAAAGTTAATATAACGAGATTCAGCGTGTCAGGAGATTCACTGTCATATTTAAAATGTTAACTTTCATAAGCAGCTAATAATTATTTGGAAAGAGCCTTTGCGATTTTCCTTAAAGGGTCCTTGGTGTTCGATAAATGCAGATCATTCAATTTGTGTGAACTCGATTGTCATGGCAACGAATTCGGTCAATCGCCGCCGCAGTATTTATTTCAAACGGGCATCATCTTCCTAAACATCATACGAATATACTTTGTTAAATAGTTCATTCGAAACAAATTGTGATATGAAAACGACATTTTTGTTGCTATGAAATACTTCATATGAATATTAGTGGTAAATTAGTCGTAAATTTAGTTTGTAGTTTCGTTACAAATGAATACTGAAGTTTTCTTTTAAATATGAATGAATGTGCATATGTGCACAAAAATTTGATATTTTTATACTTGCAGCAGGTATAACTGTTTCATGTCCCACTTATTAATAAATCTGAAGAATTTTCCAATGCAAAAACGCTATTTTATTGAATATCTTTTTGTTGTGTAGATATCACTTTGGCAAATATTTGCATAAAAACTGAAGTATGCGGGTAGTGCAACAGATACTGTGGAGGCTAACATATTTTCATAGCACTTTATTACTATATATTTTGTGGCCTTTGTGTAATTTTAAGTATTATTAACAGAACAGAATTTTCGAAAATGATTATATTATGTAACCATTTCAAAGCGAAAATATGTGTCGACAGATTTAGCTCTACATTCGGTCATCCAAAAGTTGATTTACTAAAAAACAAGCGTTCTCATTTTAATGGCCCCAGCTGTGACCTCGAATTCATTCTCAAACAATCTTCAGTTTCCGATTTTCCCTAGCTTCAAAGAATTAACACAACTACGATTTTAAAGTCCTCGGTGTTTCAGCATATTGGCTGTTTATTACGTTTTTAATTGTGGTACAGTGAAGAAGTGTGCTGCTCGCGGTAAGTTCAGTATGTATGTGTAGATGTATAGTAGTTGACAAAAAAATGGTTTAAATTATGCCGTTTTTTAAACTCAATAATTCAATTGTAAAAATAATTACTATTTCTCATTTAAAAGCGCCACTAGTATAGAGCGTTCAGGTGCTGCACTATTAACGCGCGTATCTGGTTGTTCTTGCCCTCCACCAGTGGTGGCTAAAAACTATTCATATAGAAAGCAATTGGCCTGTATGCGCTCCAACTGGTCAGAAAGCGCTTTTTGTTCCGAAGTCAAGCGATAAATTTCTTGCTGATCCTCGGTACTGAGTGGCTTGCGTTTGGCTTTATTTTGCATTGTACGTTTATAGGCTTCAAGTATTTCCTGATCGATTGTGTCAAGTTTGCGTTTGATTTCTAGACGCTTGATCTCCTCAGCGGCTGATTCATGCAACCGTTTCAGTGCGGCACCATTGTACTCTGCAATTGCAGATAGTTCGGCAATTAGACGTTTTATCTCTGCGTGAATTTCGTCTTCATCATTGTTTGGAAAATCGTTCAAATCAAGAATACCCTGTTCGATGAGTTCCTTTTTAACACGTTTTTCAATATCGATGCAATTGCGTAGCAAAGACAGCGAACGGAAATTCATTTGTGCTGAGGAGTGCGTATTTTCGCTACTGCTATTGCTGCTATCGGCAACTGCAGCTGCGGACAACTCACTGGGATTTTGGATTAGCTGCTCTTCTAGTAGCGCCGACACTAGACGCTGTGTCAAGGGTCCAGTAACACATTCGTCCATTATAGACTCAGCTTTCTTTATCATAGCATTTGAAGCGCTGTTTTGCGGTTTCAAACGATTTGAATTGGCATTTGGATTTGAAGCTTGTTGCACTTCCTTCAAATCTTCGGCGGCCCAAATGCTAGAATAATGTGGCCCTAGCTCTGGTATTGGTGGCACTAATGGTCCAGAATACTGCTCCAAGAGATCATCGAGCAGACGTAGGTCCTCGTTTGTTAATGGCATACAGTACGGTTCGACGGAAAGCCAAAATTTATTTGGTGTGTCATTTTTGGGCAATGTCACCTTTTGCAAGTGATGATCGCGGTTTTGACCGTGACCATGCGAACCCGATGGTGGTACATAATCCAAACTATCATCCGTATTTGGCGCAACCGGGCTATTTTTGGCATGTTTTGAGTATTTTAACGATGATGCGGGTGTGTGTTTCGGTTTGCGTACGCTTGATGTTTCATCGCGCTTACGTTTGCCGCTGGACGAAGCACCCGCATTGGCTATTGGAGTGTCTGCGCCACTGGCACCATGTTTGGAGCGTCGTTCGATACGACGCTCATCTTTGTCCAAGCTCTCATACTCGGACTTCAAGACGCGGTAACGAAGCGCCACACTTGAAAGTAGAGTTTCAAGTTCCAACTGTATGTTATCCAAATCCTCGGCGGCTAGATAATCCTCTGCAGAACGTTGTAGCGCTGCATGGTATGTGGGTAATTGTTTGCTACTGTCTTTTATTTTTATGAGCGGTATATTAATGGTGCTGGTGACTGAGTCAGCATCGGGCTGCGATGTTGTCGAAACTGGGCCGGTTTTTCCGCCAGTTCTGTTGCCACCTCCTGATGAGCTAGCACCAAACGTTGAAGCTTTGAGGCTTTTTGCGTTACTTGTAGCCATTGAAAGTGGTATTTAATGCCGAATATTTGTAAAATCCAGTGTATTTTGTAGCGTTTGCAAAATTACGCGTTGATGATTTTTTTACGGTCTCAGCTGTCACGGCCACGTTGCCAACTATTTGAGCTTAATTGTTTACAAACTATGATGGTGTTGCTGTAGCGCAAAAACAAATGTACGAAAATTAAAGTGCAGCCAGGGGTGATAATGTGAGTCCGGTGTGAAATACAAATAGGTAGTTAAAGAAAAATAAACTAAATATCAAGTAAAACTTGACATAAGCTATTGCAAGAGCACAATAAGTCTTTAATAATTAATTACACGTTCACTATGCCGAATTTCCACTAGGCATTGAAGTGATAAATTGGACATATTTAAAAAATGTCATGTGGAAATGGATTTAATTTATTAGTATATTTTGAACGTAATGTCTGAAATATTTTTTAAAGATCAACTTTGTCATTAAAATGTTTGCCATTTAACCACAAGTGGAAATCCAGCATTATGCTGTACTTTCAATTTCAATAATTTCAGTTTTCAGATTTCAGTATTGCAATGTTATTGGCTGCATTTCTTTATTCATTCGGAACGTTTGGAATAAACTTTTTTGTTTACTTATTCTTTAGAACGTTCCTGATGATATGTCAACGTGAAATGGGATTATCCGGAATGTATAAAGAAACGCAGCCATTAAATTGTTAGCAAATTTGTTCGAAGCACTAAAAATGAATGACGAACAACATACCAGATATCTCACTTTTTAAATTACGAGTTAGATTTATAGCCGTATTCTAACAAAGTCACAAACTTTAGCTCATCACTGCTGTGATTTCTACTGCGCCTCAAAGCTTGCCGCTGCAAAAAATATGCAATACAATTTTTTAAATTGTGTATTTTTCTAGCTCTCAAAATCGAATTTTTTGTGACGCATATCTCGGCGCACTAGAAATCACAACAGTGATGAAATCAGTTTTATGACTCTGTTAGAATAGAGTGGTTATACTTTTCATACAATTACTTTACAAATTGTGGATTTTTGTAAAAACAACTTGAATGCCACGACAAACTATATCATAGATAAAGCTAACCATTTAATGTCTGAAGTATCCAGTTCATATCATTTAAAGTAAAAAATAATTCAGGGTGTGATGTCCTTGTACCATGTACGGACCGATATCGAAAACATGTTTTCGTTGCTATAACTGGTTTTCGACCTAAAACTTGTTGAAAACTACTTGAAAACTCAGGTTCCACTCGTACCAATCGGTGTCTTCACAGGTATTTTAGATATATTTATCGAAGTGGAAGTCATATTTTATCATCTGTAACACACTAGTTGGAGTTTATTGTCAATTGGCTGGCCAAATTAAGGAACAAGTGGAGAATACGGCCCGTTAAGGTAGAACAAAACGAAAAGTGGGCGTGGTCCGCCCTTTTTTTTGTGATTTTACTAATATAACAATTTTTTGGTGGAAACTTATATTTTCGGTGATATGGAGGGGTGAAGGGGAATTTTCGAAAATTTAAAATGGCTATATTTCAAAAAATTCCTGACCGAATTTAAATAAATTGGTATCGTTGGAAAGTTAAATAAAATTACTTTTTTTAATATAGATATTAATATACTTTATGAGGATAAATTTTGAGAAAAATCATTTAATAGAAAATTAAATTACATTTTACATTTTAAAATTAATTGGATCGAAGAGAAAGTACAAATTTTTGAAAATCGCTATATAACAATTAGTTAGCTAATTCTTCAGGAACTAAACAAAACTAAAAATTTATATTAATAGTATTGTCAATGCATTTTAGAATTATCCGATACTGTCGATAATATCGATAGTTTCAATGCAAACTATCGAAATCATGGAATGGGATGACTATCGATAGTTTTACAGCTCTACATGGTATTATAAACTTCTAGAATACCAAAAATTAATTTCTTTTAACTACTTTGTATCCACGGATGCCGTTTTGGTCAAAATGGCCAAATTTGGTCCATTTCTTTTCGTTTGGTCCATTGGTCCAAATATTTTTAGAAAAGTCCATTTCACAAGCCTCTGGTTAGGTTATTATTACGCTTTCACTTCATGCAATAGTTTGGCGTTTTAATTTTTTTCTATTTAATCAATGAATATTCCGCCCTATGTTGAATATCGCAATCGTCAATAGGGCCGATTGGCAATAGCTGCTAAAAGTGTGAACACGCCTTGCCACCGATCTTCAAATATGGCATAGCTAATCATCTGTCAAATCACGCTTCAAAAAATATCGCGGTTTCTTGCTAATTTCAGTTACTCGGTGACCAATATTAAAGTGGCTGGCAAATATATGGAAAGGTAGCAAAACTTAAATCATAGCATTTAGCACATGCAAATAATATTCCATCTCAATCGAAAAGATATTAAACATCTTGCAACTATTATACCACATAAAGTTCTTTCTGATACTGATGTATCAACTTTTTCGCTACTCGACCAATTTCCTTCATTGGTAAATTTGCAGACATAATTGAATTTCAATTTCGCAAATTGAGGCTGAGTGAAGGTAACTTCAAAAACTGTGCCAATATAGAACGCTTTTGGGATCAAGTAAGTTTGATTAAAAACGGACTGAGTGAAGCGGCCTTTGGAGAATTGTGTGATTTAGTTTGTAACATTTTTATTCTGCCTCACAGTTCCGCAGCAGCTGAGTGCAAATTTTCTGATTTAGCATTAATAAAAACGGAATTAGGAAACAAATTATAATTTAAAACTTTACGTAATATAATGTTAATAATATACAATTGTAATGCATTTTGGATGCAATATAAAAAAAAAAATCATTATAATAACTGAATTGGCATATTTTCTTGATAAAGAGAAATAAACTCCACTCATTTTCTCGATGTAATAAAAATTGGTAAATCTTTTACTATTTGGTCAATTTTTCGTTCGGAAAAATAAATTGGAAATGGCAACCGTGTTTGTATCCAGCAAGCACACTAGCCAACGTCATGCAACCCTGCACTGATAAGCGAATTCCCGTTGTGTTTAACAGCGATCAGCTGTTCTTTGTTTAGTCGCAGCTGGGAATTCGTCGCGTTTGGTATTTTGTGAAATTTGTTCTAAATCTTGATATCACTTAAATAAAGTAACTTATCTTGTTTTTGTTCAAATCGATTATATTGTGTGGTTAGTTCTATAAAACATGATAGCGTGCTAAAATTCACGAATAATTAAGTTAATTTAATAAAAGTAAGCTCTCAGCGTGAATTAAGCGATTGTCATATCAGTTTTCAATTAGAAGCAATAGTGATCAATTTAATCAATTAATTGCAGCACGACAGCAGTGGCCACATATTAATCACCAATCGACGCTGGTATATTCAATGCAAAGGGTAATTATCCATTTTCTCCTTTACTCACCTTGAATGGTCAATGAACATTTATGTATGTATGTATATCATTAGTTGTAGTTTTTCTAAAACCTCAGCAGCCTGGTGCGGGAGCTGGTTTAGTTTTAAGTGTTGACTCTAGGGAATTTTGGTAGTTGGCCAAGTAAAGTCCCTATTATTATAGTAGAGTGACATTTAAGCATCTTCTGTTGAATAAACGCCATTAAACTCCGCCTAAAGTCTAATTATGTAAAGAGTATCATTAATATTTGGGACTTCCCAAAAAAGAGTCGCTCAACAGGTTTTAACAAATGAAGTGCATCGTTCTTTTCGTTTGATTGCACTTGGCTCAATTTCAATACTTTGTAAATTTACAAGTATTACAGATTGTGCCTGTGGTTTGATTATAGCGGCCACTTAGAAGCGGTTGCTTTTATGAACTTCCAATGGAAATGGCTTTAACGTCATTGAGTTGTTTTCTTTTATGTGATTGTAAGTTAAAATGTGGGCTTTTGTGTGAATTCAATATGTATTTCAGGTGAAATTTGTGGTGTTTCCATGCGGAAGATTATGTAGCAATTCTGATACACAATTTTCTTTTGCGTGTTAAATGTTGCTATTGCAAAACGATAATTTTAATAGGACCCAGAAGATTTTTTAAACTGCAATCTATTTACAATTCGACCTTTACCTTAGCAGTTATGTAAGTAAACATAATCAGCCTTTATTTTACAAAATTTACCTAAAGCAAACACTAAAAGCCTATCAGATAGTAGTCTATTATAAATTGAAATCTACTGTAAAGGCAGGTGTATACCCACATATGTATGTATCTTCCTTTCTTATACCGTGCGCAACCGTCTTTAGGGTACATATTTGCTCAGCTTCAGAAAGATGTAATTGAGAATTTTTTATGGTTTAAAGTAATATTTGCAGTTTTAAAAATGTTAAATACATTTCTTTGCTTTAAGGCTGAAAAATTTCCAATATTATCGCATCCGGTTGGCTAAAACCGAATTTTTTCCTTAGGTAGTAAGGTATTTTTTCTGTAAATATTTATCAAGCAGTAATAGGTAATTTCCGAGTGTTTGCTTTTGTATTTTCCTTTGCAACGTTTTTTGTCTTTTGCATTTTGTTTACCAGTAGAAAAGCAAACAATTGTAGCGAAAAATGATAAACATAGTCCAATACGCTCATTCCAGTCATAATTACTGATAAGGGCTGAACAATCTCATTGCAAACTACTTAGAACGCTATTATTTGCTGTAAATTTCAAGTTGAAATTGAATTGCTAGAGCAAGAATGCAGTTTGTTTCGAAAGTATCGCTTGTGTTGGTAATGAGAATATCGGCGAGGAACAGAATTTAAATGCCTTTTTTGTGATAACATAAGAAAGTCAATGTCTTTCAAATACATATGGGTCATTCTATGTAAAAGAGGAAAATCACAAATTTTGCTTGATGGCCAAAGTTGCTGTAGCTAAATTATATTGTTAAGGCTTAATTGTATTGACCTTAACAATAAATAAATAAATAAGTAAAATACAAATTTTAAAATGCCCTAGTTATCTCTATTTCAGTATACAGTATACAGACTATGGCCAACACTTTTTAAAGTTGCGTTGTATATAAAAAAAAAAGTAAAAAAGAAGCTGTTATTTTTGTCTATGGAAACTTTAACTTCATACATAAATTACTTTACACACACAAGGACTTGTGTCCCAGGACAGCCGGGTCTACGTAACCGGAACGACCCAGATTCATATCTGGCCACTCCAGCATCATTCCCCAAAAACTCTTTGGGGAATTTATATGCTGTCACAACAACAACAACCCGTCCCACCAGACACACTCTTACTTATATTTATATTTTTTAATATTCCTATGTATGCATATCAGCCTGATTCTTATTAAAAACGAAGCCTATAGTACGGTGCAGATCTTTTATCCTGATCAAAAAATGCATTCGCGTATTATATATATTAGACTGCATCACTCCCAATACAAAAAAAATCGGTACTATTTTTCCATCGGAATTATAAAATCTATTATATTTTAAGACGTCCACCAAAATATTTCGTAAAAATATTAAGATTTAAGTGAGCTGGACCGATTTGAAAATACCTCCAAAAATGGAGTTTTTTATGAATAAATATAGTTTTTTAAAGATTTTTTTTGAAAAAATCCCCTCAAATGACAAAACGGTTTTAGCTTAAAATATTTGCATAAAAATATTAAAAAAAAAAACGAAAAAAAATATTTTAACGGAATTGTAATGATGAGATTTTTGATGCTATTTTTTAACTTTTTTCAAAGAATGGAATAGAAAAACTTGAATAACTGAACCTAAACTCTCCCGATTTACCGATTTAGACTTAAGAGGTGTCATTGGAAAGGTATTTTCTCTCCCTTTTTATTTCTTTGCTAATAAACTCATTCAAAGAATGGAAGAGAAAGGTAGGATGAACGAAAGTCATTCAAAGTTGAATTAAGATGTGTTGGTATTCGAAAAAACCAGATGGGACACGAATGACGTTTTTTTTGGCCTGAAATAAAAACAGTGTAAAAATACCTTTCTACTGAGATCCCATAAGTCTAAATCAGAACATTTTTGGCCCAGTTATTCAAGTTTTTCGTAAACCAATCTTTGAAAAAAAGTAAAAAAAACAGCATCAAAAATCTCATTCTTACGATTCCGTTGAAAAGATTTTTAAATATTTTTATGCAGATTTTTTAAGCTTAATCTAATTTGTNGCATCAAAAATCTCATTCTTACGATTCCGTTGAAAAGATTTTCAAATATTTTTATGCAAATATCCTCCGCAGCACCTGGGTTCAAACCCTGGTCAAAGCAACATCGCAAAAATATAGATAAAAGGGTTTTTTCTTAACAGCGGTCGTCCCTCGGCAGGCAATGGCAAACCTCCGAGTGTATTTCTGCCTTGAAAAACAGCTTCTCATAAAAATACAATCGCCGTTCGGAGTCGGCGTAAAACTGTAGGTCCCTCCTCTTTGTGTAACAACATCAAGGCGCACGCCACAAATCGGAGGAGAAGCTCGGCCAAACACTAACATATGTGTAAGCGCCAATCTATATATATATATATATATATATATATATATAATCTAATTTGTCATCTGAGGGGACTCTCTTCAAAAAGTTCTTTAAGAAACTATTTTTATTCATAAAAACTTTATTTTTGGAGGTATTTTCAAATCGGTCCAGCTCGCTTAAATCTTAATATTTTTCCGAAATATTTTGGTGGACGTCTTAAAATATAATAAATTTTGTAATCCCGGCGGAAAAACCGCAACTTTTTTTGGTTATGCAGTCTAATATACATAAATAGATACCTTGAATTAATGGTACTTTAAAATTTCAAAGCCTTAAAAAAAAAATACTGACGTCAGAGTTAAAAACCAGGAACGCAGTTTTACCATATTGTGCCCATAGTTTTGTGTGTCTTGAAATTTTTTGTTTTAGTCGCACAGTAGTATAAATACATATGTATGTATGTGGTAGAAAGGCGCATGTTAATGCGATCGCTTCTAAAGCTACGAAGGCACTAATGATATGTAAACATCTAGTAGGTAAGACTTGGGGCTTTAATCCCAAGATACTGAGATGCGCACATGTCCGACGGCTGGCAGCGCTGGAGGTGATTCTCGAGCTCGAGCCACTGCACCTTACCATTGAATAGGTAGCTAAGCGAACTCTACTAAACTTTGCGAGAGAAGGCTTCGGCAGAGGCAAAATCCTATCATCGAGGTACAGAGACAAGTTAGGCTCCCAAGTTCCATTAGCTTTGCTCCCCAGAGATGATAAGCCCAAGTCAGTTGATTTTGACAGGAAACCTCTCTTATGGAGAGGATTATACAAGTGAGCTCGTTGCAATGGTATATAGACGGCTTAAAAACTTCCTCCGGCATTGGGGCAGGCGTTCACGGCCCAAGGATAAAGCTGTCGGTACACAGGGGTGCATACCCAATTATCTTTTAAGCGGAGGTCTATGACATTGGTCTGTGTGCAGAGATGAACCTACGTAAAATCGACCATAATGAGACAATTTTAATATTGAGTGATATCCCGGCGGTACTCAAGGCCCTCTCATCATTTGAGGTCAAGTTCTCCTTGATTCTTGAATGCATGGAGAATCTCAACATCCCGGTGGAGTGTAATGATATGCAACTAACTTGGGTAACACATAGGAATTGTTGGCGACGAGGAAGCGGACCGGCTAGCCAGAACGGCAGCCGCCTCGTCGCCTATAGGGCCTGAGTCCTTTCTTGTGATCGGACCCAGCGCAATTAAGGAAGAGTTCAGCAAGGAGAGGAACAGGCTAAGAAATCTACACTGGCGTAACCTTACAAAGTGCAAGGCAATTACTAACCTGAGGATAATAACAGGTTTTCTGACGCGTCACTGCAGACTAAGAGGTCACCTGCAAAATCTAGGGATGTGGTCGAATGCCCTATGTCGTTTCTGCGAGGTGACTGAGAAGACTACTTTGCATCTGCATCGCGAGTGCGAGGCGGTTGTGAGAAGAAGGGAGGGGTATCTGGGCCCACTCTGGCCAAGCGAAGAACTTAATCGATCGCTAACCCACGGAGATCTCCGCAAATGTTTGGGTTATCTAAGATTAGATGAGGTCACAATATATCTCTTGATCGCAGCGCATACCTCTATTTCAGTATACCTATCTACATAGCAGGAAGCAACGAAAGGAAAAAATCGGTTTTTATTGAAAAACAAGGAAATGAAGCTACCGTATAAAATTAAACCAAAACCAAATAAAACATCCTTTAAATTATTACTATTCTACATACATATTAATATTAAACACATAAGCTCCTTGAAATATTTTTCCCGCCACTTATTAGTTAGTTATTGCTCACTTAATTGGCTTTTTCACTTCAAATACATAGGTACCCGTTTAACATATCGATCCATCAATAATCAAGTGGGCATATGTACTTATGTAAGTGGGTTTCAATACCTGGCTAAACGTATTAATCAATTTTATTGCATTCAACTGCACATTACGACAGATACACCCACATGTGTATGGACTTGTGAACGTACATGTACATAGTTAAGTATGTAAGTATATATGTACATGTATGCATCTGTTCATCAAACATGATTGATTACTTGAGAATGCATGCCGCGCAAGTAACATCTTGTCGGTACCGAATTACAAATTAAATGGAGCAATCAAATCAATCAAATACTCATATTCAGCTGTTCGAAGTATTTTAATAAAATAAATGATAAGCATACTACTGTTGTTGCGGCGACCTAGCCCTGTTTGGGTCGGCGGAATCTCTAAACTTTGTTCGTCCATGGGGCAAAATCTGCTCCGCATTCAGCTCAGTCTGTTTTCAGTTTTCTATCGTTTTTCGGCTGGGAGATATGCATGACCAAACTTGACAAATTTGAACGAAAAACTTTTTTTTCAAAACTGAGAAATTCAAATGTGCAATTCAAATTGTTACTGTAAAGAGCGGTATTATATTTCGTTGTTTTGTTCTTTCCATTACTTAAAGAGAAGAATATTTATTCCATTGGTGCATTTTGTTTGAAACTATGTGTTAAAAAAAAAATTACGATTAAAAAAAAACTAAACTAACCTCTGTTTTTTGCAAGTGTAATTTTCAAAATCCCTTTTTTTTTAATGCGCAAAGCGCTTTTAAATTTGACAGTACTGTAATAAAGTACGTTCCTTCCTTATTAAGAATTCGAGTTCAAAACCAAAATCACTTTGCGCATTTTTAAATAAATTGGTTTTAAAAATTTCACTTTGATTTTAATAAAACACAAAAACATATAGTTCTCGTTAAGTTTGATTATGCTTCATTTCGAACTTAAATTGTTTATTATTTTGAGGCTGCTCAATGATTAAAAAACGGATTAAGTTCGAACAAGGACTTTAAAAACTTTAGATAGTAGAAATACGGGTCGCGCTGACACAATATAGGAGACGTTTTTAATAGATTGCTAGTTTCATTAGACCCTCTGATTACTTGCTCGCACTTGTTGCCAGTGGTCACCAACCGGATATCTTTCTTAGCTGAAGCAATGGAGTTAGTAGAACTTGAAGCGAATTATATTAGTTTAACGGGGCTTGGATGGGATTTAGATTCTGACTATGTGGAATAAGTGCCACCGTTTTCATTATATAGTGCTTATCATAATTAGAAGACACCCACATATTGACAAGTTTTGAGTATTTTTTATTATTTAATTTTAATAATTTTTTTTATCGAAATATATATTATTTCTTAACAAAAATCGAATGCATCTAAGTTTCAAACTTCGTAAAAATATCGATGTTTTTAATTAGATATTTTAAAAAAATTTCGTTGATTTTTGGCAAGTTTTTTGGTGAAGGTGTCGCTCTTTTTCTCCATATAAAAAATCGTCGAACATACTTCGTAATGGAAATACATAAGTCCTAGCTACTTCAAACATGTACTTTATTGTACTACAATTAAATGGGTTACAAAACTGCATACTCAAAATCCTTTTAATAGTGCTTATCATAACTATAAGACACCCACATATTGAAAAGTTTTGACTATTTATTTTATTAACCGACTTAAAAAAAAGAGGAGGTTATCAGATCGTCGGAATTTTTTTATGTATGTTAACGCATAACTTAGGACAACGTTAACCGATTTCGATAATTCTCCCATTCCATATTCCATACAAATTTTGTGGAAATCCGATAATTGGATCGTGAAGAAATTAACGATAATCATAAATTTTTATTCACATATGAAGTCGGTTTTGTTTTTTGCTTAAAAATTACTTTTTTTTATTTGTTTTTATAAAAATATAACTGATTTTTTAATTAATTAATATTTTTAATTAGATACATTACTTGCTTTTCGATATTTTGTATGCTTAAGGCCCTAATTAACACCTAAAAGACACCTAATTCCTAGATAATTTTTATTGATTTTTGGCGACTTGGGTCAGCTAGGTTTACGGACGTGGCATATTCATAGTTGAATCAAAGACGAAACTAAAAATAATTTCGACTTTTTTGACAAATTTGTTTAAAAAAGTGTTTTCAGAAAGCCGAAATCATTTTTACTTTCAACTTTCTTTTGACAATGCATTTATTCCATTATGTTTTATGTAACTGATCTCTATATAAATGGGTTCACCCGTTTCATGCTCTTTCCTAGTGATTACAACACTTTGTTACTGTTATTACATTTTATCGCTTTTAACTTAGTTTTAGGTATTGAGAATTCATTGATAAGGAATCAGAGACTGAAAATAAAAGTTATTTTAAAATTTTTGATATCAAAAAGGCATAGTGATAAAATTATGCTATAGCTTTTTCAAAGGTACCATTAGACTCGTCTCTCATTGTAGATTCTGATTCCTCCATGAGTTTTAAAAATATGATTTTTATCATTTTGAGCAAATAATACCGATTATTTCTGCTTTTTATTTTTTTAAGGCAAAAATAAAAGATAAAATTTGCCTTTTATCGTTTTGAGCACAAAATAATCGGTAATTCTTGACTTTTATTTTTTCAGGCAGAAATAAAAGTCAAAGTTAAAAATCAAGTATTCCAGAGTTGTGTATATTCGAATGTGATAGTTTTGAAGCTCCTACATGGATTTTAATAACCCCTAATACCCAAATACCGGAGTTAGTTCCAATCTATATGTATACATATACATATGTACATACATACAATACATGAAGGCATTTTTTGTTAACGACATCAGATCTGCACCGATTACTCGATTTGCAAAACTGAGGTGCCAAATTAAAGGGCTTAGCCTCTAGATATACCACAAGGTAGGACTCCTTTGTATAGGGTTGCCACCTTTTTTAAATTATAAAATCTGCACCGTTCGTTGTATTAAAACAAAAGAGATGACAAATGAAAGGGATGGGCCTGTTGATGTGCAAGAAGGTCTCAGTTTTCGAATAGGGTTGCCACCTTCTTCTAAAATCATAAGACTGACACCGTTCGTTGTATTAAAACAAAAGGGGTACCAAATGAAAGGGCTGGGCCTGTAGATGTGCAAAAAGGTCTCAGTTTTT
>NW_016167532.1:14718-21291 GCF_001687245.7 Rhagoletis zephyria
ACAATTTTTTTATATGGAAAAAAATGTGTCATGCAGTCAGAAAAAAATTATTAAAAATCAACGCGGTTTCTGAGCAACTTAAAACTTCCACATTATTACCCTAAAATTTAATGGGCTATTAAATTGTATATTCAAAAAAAGTTTAGCTGAAACTTTTTGCACATGGTTTCAAATGTGGATTTATATGGTGTTTGTTAAATAATGAGCTAGACTTTTATGGAAAAATAATAAACATTAAGTAAACAAAAGAAAAATAACCAAAATTGTTAAAAATGTTGACCACTTAATTAGCTGATCACAAGTGTATGTTTATTTTTTATTTTTCCTAAAACTTGTATCTATCTTAATTATGAAATGTACGATAAAACAAAAACACCTTTTTATTAAGCTTGTAAAATTGTTTTAATCAAATTTTATTTTATTTTTACTTTGCATTTAAAACACACTTTGTATGCATTTCGGGCAGCTTTCCGCTCATCATCAGCAACACGACTGTATGTAGGTACATATCTTAATATAAATAAGTATTAAACTATCAATTATCGTTTACTTTCAGTAAATTTTTAACTAAGTTCGATACTATTATTGGAGATCATAAATAAATTTTCATTTGAAGCCCACTTTGTAATATTTTAATTAACTAGAATATTTCAAGCAATAAATTAGAAACTATAGGACAACCATCGAAAAATTGCATACAATTACACAAAAGCCCTCTTAACCAGCTTTCGTTTGATAGCAATATCGAATGTCCTTAATACATTACTTACCATTCCTAGTTATACATTTCTTTAATAAGTGGTAATCCTATTAAAAACACCAACATATTAATTTAGTCTCAAACCCCTTTCCCATGATGCCCATATTGTGACATTTTACTGCCTATCATATTTCAAACAATGCATTTTTAATTAGGCGGCAACCCTTTAAAAAAACCAAAGCAGGTCTGTAGGTCAATATTTTTCATCTGAAATTTCATTTGGAGACTCGACAGAACGGTGTAAATCTGATGATCTCCCCAAAAAAAAATTAATTAGGCGGCAACACTTTAAAAAAAAAAATAAGACGTTCTTTCTTGCAGATCTTTACATCAATATGGCATCTTTTTTTAAATTCCACGAACGGTGTAAGTCTTATGATTTTAGAAGAAGGTGGCAACCCTATTTAATTTGGGGTGTTCACAGTTCGTTCCAAATAGTGTCTGAAAATGTAGACGTCTACATTTTAAGACGTTTTCTAACCGTAAAATCTGTGGTGTTGTTGTTTCCCATACAAAATTGGAAAACGACGCCGTCTACATTTTGTCACACTCAAAGGTATGTTTTTTAAGCATCTACATTTTGCAACCTCGCAGCAGGGTTGCATCATGGCAATACTAATCACATTTTTTTTATTTATTGGGCACGTTTTCTGTATTTGCATTTAATTTGAGCGCAATTTCTGATGAAAAGAAACAAATTAAGGAAAAGAAATAACAAATATTACGAATTGGTAATTAAGTTAAATAATTACAATTTTTCAGAAACAAAATCGAAAGGCGACATATAAGAAATGCACGCAAGGAAGAAATGTCTGGCAACACCAGCAAAGTTTTGAGACGATTTTGCGGCGACTGCTAGAAAGGGGTGCTCACAGTTTGATGCTAAAAATGTCTCAAAATGTAGACGTCTACATTTCCAGACACAATTTGGAACGAACTGTGAACACCCCAAATGTTTAAAATAGAGGTGATTTATTTGAAGTAAGTTAAAGAAATAATGGCAGAATGTCTGTTTGTGTATGAATTTGTCAATGCTACCAAACTACCAAATTATCAGTGAAACAAAAAAAAATAACGGATCATAAAGTTAACCAGGTCTCTACCAGGATCATAACGTTGTTGTTGTTTTTGGGTGCAAAATTTGTATGCGGATCATAATATTGCCCAAGAAAACACAGCTAGAGTTGCGACAGAGTTGCATTGCCTTCAGGATATCAAGATTATGCAGTGAAATCCCTGGAGAAATTTATCAGAAATGTGTAAACGAGTTTCCACGGTTTATGCGGTTTATAATGCATATATAAGGATTGGTGAATACCCTTATTGTGTTTTAGGCGCAGTAATTATGACAATAAGTAGTCCTACGCATTACCGATGACAAGCTAATTAGATGTTCATGCCAGTTTTGCATATTCGCTGTATTCATCGCTCTCAGAGTTTTGGCCAGTGTTGTCATCGCAAAATTCCCTTGACCCGAATTAAGTTTTGGAACTAACAGCCCTAATCGCACATCAGAAACAAAATCTAAAAATTCTGAAAAAAATTTTGAAATATTGATGAATATTTTTTTAATTATTTTGATTTTATTTGGTTTATATTATGGAATGAACCATTTTTTCCTAAATAATCATGAAAATAATTGTGAATATTATATTAGAACAAGGTGTATACTCTAGTTTGACGCTCACAGTACATCAATCTACTTGGTTATATAAAGTTTACGATCGTGAAAATTAGAATCGTGATAAGAAAGAAACTACGTTGCCTAGTTCCGTTCAACATCTTTAACTCATTTGTTTTGACTAATCTAATTTCTCTATGAAGCTATTTCACTCATTAAGCTTGAAAATTAACACATCATTAGTTTACTAATATGAAATAAACAAAAATTACCAAACAATGCTTGCTAACATACATAATTTACACGTAAACGCAATTTTTTTCTTTTTAAACTTTTATTAACACAACTGTTAGTTAGCCACCAAAGCTTATTGAGTTCCAATTGTAATTTTTATTCATTGGAATCAGGGCTGCCAACTTGGCTCAAACCGTGCCATTTTTGGCAATATTTTACATCAAATGGCACTTAATTTTTCAATTTGGCACAAAGTATTTCAAAACATTTTCGTGAAATCCTTTGCGTGTACTTCTTTTTCCCAATTAAAATTTTCTAATTTCTAAAGGTTATTCAACTAGTTTATCATATTTTGGCACTGCGCTTTTGTTTTAGAAATGTGGTTCTTATTTTATAACGAAATGGGAAGCATTAAAACGGATGGCACCTTTTTTGACACTTTTATTTTTCTATTTGGCAAATTTTGGCCCTTTTTTATTCTCAATATGGCACCTCACAGCTAAGGATAGTTGGCAGCCCTTACTGGAATGTTTGCACACTTATGTATGTATTTTTGTGGGTACCTACAATAGGACGCCCCACGCTCCGCATTCGAAAATCGATTCTCCATCTCTAAGTGAATTTTACTGAATTTATTTTAAAATTTGGTCCATTATGGCTCTATTCAGCGTCAGTGGTGAGTTCGACGGGCTGAATATGCTGCTACTTAATCGTTAAATTTTTAGGATTACAATTACTGTTTTAGGATTGCTAAAAATTAAAATTAAAATTACAGTATTCGCAATCCCAAGTAATCAAAATGTAATCGTAATCTTAAGTGCCCAGCTCTGGCTGGTATTACCGCGACTTTTCATTGTTCGCATGACAAGAGTTTTTTGTGTGAATTTAGTAATGCAAATGAATGCATGATATGATTTTTCCTTTACTTCCTTAGGCTGCGTGTTCTGGTCTTTGTAATTGATTTATTTTTAATGGCATTACAAAATATGAATCTATTCAATTTTCGTAAGAAGAAATAAGTGAAGTAAGTATTATGCCTATTATTTATTTCCAACAAGCAAGTGAAGGATGAATTGTAATCTACAGGGCCACAAGGGAAAGGGAAATCGAAATGTAGTATCTCTGAGCTGAGCTAGTCTATAAAATTTGGGTTCGTTGATCAAGATACCGGTATCTACATATATCACACCATAAAGTTTACGATCTTGGTGAAGTAAAGGAAATTGAAATGAAGGATATAACCTCTAAACGACATCGAAAGGAAATGGATGTGAAAAGTCCTGTGCAACTAGCCCTAAGTCTAGTTCTAACTACGAGCATTCCAGAATTTTAGAAAGCTTTGAAAGCATTGCATTTTTTATGGATGAATCGAAGTTGGAAGGAAGCTTAGCGGACGGAGTCTTCTCCAAGGAATTCTCTACCAACCTCAAATCACTGCAGTTGGCTTATTACGCTTTATGGGAATTTCTGCCGCAATAGAGCTATAACTGGCTGCGTTGCTTGGCATGCGGTACTGTCTTCCCGAAACCGTATGTATTTCGTTCGGATCAAAATCTTAAATTTCAGGTCATATAAAGACATTGGTCATGGCGGCATCTCGCTGAGGATTGCCAGTCACGCAAGCGTCATTGTCGTTCTCGAAAAGGTACTGCCCGATTAAGATGCCGGCTACTCAATACACCAGGTTTGCTTACAACATGGCCGCCGAGCGGTAACAATTTCATTGTTTTAACGAAATGGCAAAGCTTTGAAAAATAGCAAATGACAGGTCTTTATGAAAATGTGGTGTGCTACACCTAATATTCGAGTAGTAGTTGTTTGTTTGTATGACTACTGGGAAGCGTCGGCGGATGTATTGGTGGACGCTCGAAGACTTCTGGCAATGGTGAGACTAGATACCCACACTAATATTTTTCGTGGTAGAGTTTTAAAAAAATCATCCTCATTTTCGTAAAAATTTCGCCAGGCTTTAAGGATAGGCCTTTTCCGGACTAGTTCAGAACCTTTTCGGGCCTTCCTCGGGTTCGATTCGGGCCTATTTTGAGATTTTTTCTGCATCATTTGGGGACTGGTTCAGAACCTTTTCGGGATCAATTCGGGGATAGTTTGGGTCCAGTTCGGGACTAGTTCATAATTTTTTCTGGACCATTTTAGTACTAATTTGTGACAGTTTCGGCAGAAGTTCAGGACTTCTTCGCAAAAATAATCAATACAAATAGGTTGAATACCGAAAAGTTATCGATTTAATCTGAGATTTATTTATAATTACAGATTGACGAGGGACGAATTTTGTATGGCTAATCTCTTTTTCTAGTTACAGATTAGGGAGTTAAGCACGAAAATGAGGATAATCTACTTACATGTAAACCTAGTATTACACATCTGATGTAAACCGGTTTTGTAAGGATATTATACCAATGATGAGTAGCGTAATGGTTTAAAACTAAATTCATGTTTTTTTTTGCAATTTCTGAAAAATAGTTCAGCCGTTTATTTTGAAAATAGCACAAGTCGTTTATGCCGTTGGACTTCAGTGATCCTTTGCCTTTATCATATCACATACATACATAATGTTATTCGTCCAACTTCATCAGCCATCATTCATGACTTATGCCACTTTCACAATAAACGGCTCAATTCTGTTTTACACACAAAGGAAATTCTTCGTTCTTCCGTGGAATTAATTCTGTATTTAAAAACTTTGTTTATTTGCTATCAACTTGTACTTGGAATTTACTAGTTTTGATAAAAAATTAGGAATGTATCAATCTATGCACAGTTTTCATCAATCTCGACAGATCTTGGCAATTGGCATTATCATTATCAATTGCGTGGAATTACCGCTGGCAAAAGCCAGTTTGATTTATTTGAATGCGGTTAGCTGAAAGGTAAACAAACTCGTACGATTTACAAACATACATATGCACATTAGGGTGGTCCAAAAATTAAAAAGTAATGACGAAAGTTGTATGCTCCCACCCACTAGGACCGCTCTATTCCGAAAAAAATATATCTTAATTTTTTATTTTGAAATCAAGAAATATTTAGAAGTCTCTCAAAGCGCTCAAAGTTTTTCATGTATTTTATATGAGAAAAAACAACTTTGCGTAGATATGGTATAGAATTCTTCAGAATCAATATTTTTCGATCGCGGAACTCTGTTTCTCTTCAGGAAATTCCCAATAAAAATACATACACAATTTTTTGTTTAACTATTTTTTCATAGTAACTATATTTGATAGGTCCTCTAAAAACCCCCAAAAATGGAATGGGGATACCCATAAAAATCGCTGGTATTAAAAAGTGGCAAAATAAATAAATTGGTATTATTACTAGGAGTCTCTAAATATATTTTGATTTCAAAATAAAAAAGTAGAGGTATATTTTCTGCGATATGGAACAATACAATTCCGACTTCTTTTTTTTTGATTACCCTAATGCTCATGCATATATCGCAATCAATCGTTGCCACTGTTCATATAATAAGTATGTATTTACAAACATACATATGTATATTGTTGTTATTACAAATTGGTTATTTTTGTTTACCAGCAGGTTTGGGTGGGCAGTGAAGCTTCATTGCTTTGGTGATTGATCAAACAAGGCGCGTGATTTGTGACATTTGCTTTTTTTTAATAAAAATTTTAGAAAAATTGGTATGTAAATACATACATAAGTATCTGTATATAGTACATATGCATGCAAGAGGTTGCTTGTACAACGATTTATCATAATTTATCAAAATCTTGCGGTGAAGTGTAGACAAGCATGCATACAATTTAGTTGACTAACGGTGACGAACTGGAACTTAAGTATTTTAGATAAAAACAAATACGTAGGGATGACGTATTTTTGAATTAAATTTGGTCTTACAGTCTTCACATACGAGCACTTGTTGGTTTGAAACTCATTTTTCTTTTATTTTATTCATTTCTTTCACAACAGCGGATCGTTGAGC
>NW_016167533.1:0-19583 GCF_001687245.7 Rhagoletis zephyria
TCAAATGTTGTAGTTGTAATTTTTAGAGCTTCACAAAAACGCTTATTGCACGAGAACTAATAAAGCGATTTCAAAGAAAAGTGTGGCGTTTCAAAGATAAAATTCCAAACCTGTCGACAGATTCATTTTTGTAAATAAGCAATTCGGTTTCTGTCGTAAAAACAACGGTAAACATTGCCTTATTTTGGGGTCAATTTTGAGCCTTTAAAGTGCTCTAGCAACTTATTTTTGGCATATATAACTTTCATTTTCGGGATATAGGTTTTTTGGAGCAGTAGAAATATTATCGGTTACAAATTTTATATAAATTTAACAAATATTGAGCATTTTAAGGCAAAAAATTGTTGAAAAAATTTGCAAATTTTTTTCATTACCAAAATGACATAGCCCCCATACCTTAAGGTAAGACGTATTCTACGTCAAAAAACGATTAAAAACCTGATCTTTTCTATTTACCGAAAAAAAACCGAATTATAAAAATACTGCAAACAAACCAAAGAACATCCATATCGAATTAAATTAAGTTTTCACTCACACTAACTACTTACTGCTGTGCAACACAAATCAATTAAAACAATATTTCTTTTATTTTATTTTATATAACAACTTCATTTCCAAAAATAAGAAATACAATAAAGCGCAGGACATACATATTTATTCAAAAACACATTTCATTTTACAAACAAAAATTATTGTCACGGGTGGGACATTTGTACAGTCAAAATAATAATAATAATAATAAAAATAGTCACGAATACTACCAAAGCAAAGCCTACAACAAAAATTATTGCTTTATAATATAAAAAAAAACTGAAATTAATCTGCCACGGATGGGACAAGGTTTGTCACGGATGAGGCACGTACGAACTTTTATATGAAGAGGATGTTTTAGTATGGTCCATATTAAAGATTAGTTATTAAAAAATATAAGAAGCCAAGTAGAGGTTCAACTCACCCACTTTTTGCCCTAGAATAGTCATATTAAGACTCGCGAAATGCTGCAGCTCTCAATATCTTTTTTAGCGCAAATGGTGACACTAGGGGTATTCACGATCCGGTGCATACTATGCATTGCAGTGCATAGATAGCATGATTGGCGAATTGTTTGAACACATGAAACAACAACAATCATGCTATTTAGCATAAATCTATGCACCATGCTAGACAGTATACAGTGAATACCCCTACTATGTTCAAAAATATGTGTGAGAGCATGAATTATTAGCAACCGTCTGCATTTGTCGATGGCAATGCAATTTGGGTGAAATGCTTCGAGTATTTACACTTTTGTTTGTACTAGCTGGGTGTTGTTGGAGTCAAGAAATTTTTGAATAATCGAGTTTAAGGTCCAATGTGCCTCATATTTTAATATTTTCTTAACTAACTATGTGGAAACGAAAATGCAATAGTGGTAAAAATTTTCAATGAATTTTTAACATTGTGTAACAAACACGATACACAATCTCGATTTCTGTAATTAAATATAATAACTTTTAGTTTTTTTTTTTGTCACGGGTGGGACAACGCCAATCCTGCTTAATAATAACTCATAATATAGTATACCCAAGAAGCATTGTGCTGGGTTAACAATTCGAAAATGATTGGAAAACGAATCTTTTTTTCGAGTCCCACCTTCGGTAGCGAATGTAGCATAGGTTAGTATTCGATTCGAGAATTAGGCCGTTCTTCAGCAAAACGGAACCTTCGTTATCCAATGTATAAAAGACATAATTAAATTTGTTCTCAAATTTTTTGTTTTGCTTGTGGCTAAGGATTACAGGCAATTCAGTTATCTCAATGATACGGCTTCAAACCTTCGTCTAAACATTACCCGCTCGCTTACACTGCGATGCAGCTTTTCGTTCAAACAAAGGCGTTAATGTTTTCGTGGTAGAAAAAGGTAATGCATTCCCTATTTTCCCACCGGGGAGTTTCTTTTTACGTATTGAGTATGCACTGCTATGCAAACATGAGTTGACAGTTCCGATCGGTGATAACGAAAGTAAATTTCAAAATTATGTCACATTTTATATACATATGTACATATGTATCTCTGTATGTATACATACATATATTTGTGTACATTGAGAAAGCTCATAATCCATGTTGTCCCAGTACGTTCGCCAACTTTTGAATATCGGCATTCAAGTTGAATGCGAATCTTTACTCGGTTTTATTCAGCAGTTCATGGTTAGTTAGATTTTGGCTTCCAAAAGGCCAACAATGCCTTCTTAGTTGCTTTTCATTAATTGTTCGGTGGAAAAAATGGCGCTTCAAGAAGAAAATAATCATACAAACGAATCATCGCACAGCGTCTCAAATGGCAATGGTGCCCAATTGCCAGACTGGATAACAGCAGAATTGTTCAACAACTTCCTAAAGGAAACAGTGCCGGGATTTAGAGAAATCAAAAGCTTCAAAACAAAGTCCGCCGTGGCCCCGGGTGAAAATTATGCCACCATCATGCTGCGAATCGCAATGGAAATCAGCACGCAATGTAGGTTCGAGTAGCTATACTCGTAAAACACACGTACGATTAATCAAAAAGAGTCAAAACTCAAAATTTTTCCAAATTTTGTTTTGTTTCATAAAACAGTTCACAGAGCGTATATCTAAAGTTGTGATTGTTTTTGATTTAGGGTGCGATATGTTAATACATATATGTATTTATATTTCCATATTGTTTGTATATATCAACAGCTGGTAAGGAGAAGACTCTGTCATATATGATGAAAATACCACTTGAATCAATTAAGGACTTAATGGAGAAGCGAAACGTATTTGACATTGAAACCATGATGTACCGCTCAGTGGTGCCCGAAATGGAGCAGATGTACCGTGATNGACTTAATGGAGAAGCGAAACGTATTTGACATTGAAACCATGATGTACCGTTCGGTGGTGCCCGAAATGGAGCAGATGTACCGTGACGCCGGAATCGAAGTTAAATTCTCCGCCGGCTACTACGACATCCAGACGCCATCACAATTTGGTGTCATACTGCTGGAAGATTTGCGCCAGCGTGGTTTCAAAAACATCAACCGCCTTGAGGGGCTCGACATGGACCACGCAAGGTGTGTACTGAAGAAGCTTGCTCAATGGCACGCAGCGTCGGCCACGCGGGTCCAGTTGAAGGGGCTTTATCCTGCATCTTTGACAACTGCATACTTTTTGGACGACCACTACGAACTGATGAAGCAAATATATAAAAATTTGGGCGATGCATTTCTGAGCAGCGCGAGATCATTCCCAGGGAATGAAGAATACATCGAAAGCTTGGTTGGTATACACCAGGTCTACAAATAGGTTTTGATTCGAACCTGTTTTTAACCGAACCTTAGCCTTTATCGGGCTTTGAATCAAAAAACATGAACCGTTGTTTTTTTTTTTAATTAAGAAACAAAAACCTCCACGCGAAATGCATCTGGTAATTTCGTTTCTGCCAAAAATGTTGCCTTTTGATAGCCGCTTTCTCTTTTCGTGTTCGAAACTTCGGGTGAGAAAATTGTATGTTCGTTTCTTAAATCGTCACACTCTTTTAACGCATAAAAGGCACATTCTCTGCCCTGTAAAGCTCTGTCAGGGGAGATGGTTGCCCTGAAAAGCAGATGGTTGTCTTAAAAGGACAACATCAGGAAATGAGTTGGACGAAGTGAGTTGGACGAAGACAAGAAGGAAAAAACATGCTTTTTTATAGGGTTGAGTGTAACATCAATCACCGGGGAAGGGCAACATTTTTTGGAAGAAACTAAATCACCATATATCTTATGTATGTATGTGTTCTATGTATTGGCTCAAAAAAATATGCACCATTAGCACCGAACTGCGCTTGAACCGATTCTGCCATCGGTGAAAGTTTTTTTATGTGGTTTGGACCACCTATTTTTTAACTGAATTGCATCTTTGTTATATTTTTGCCTATTTGTATACTTTTGCAGGAAAAATTTAATTCACACTACTTTGATAGTTTCTTTAATGCCGGCAAAGTCGATCCGAATGAGTTTAATGTTTTGAACCATGGAGACTGCTGGTCCAACAATGTTATGTTTCAATACGATGCGTTTGGCAGGATCAAAGAGACATATTTCGTGGATTATCAAATTCCAAAGTATGGATCGCCAGCTCAGGACTTGTACTACCTCATCCTTTCGTCTACGAGCTACGACTTGAAATTGAAGCAATTCGATTATTTCGTAAAATTCTATCATGAAAATCTGGCCCAAAGTCTCACTCTCTTGAAGTATCCCAAGCAAATACCAAAACTGAAAGATCTACACATACTTTTACACAGAACCACCATTTGGGGTAAGTAACTGTAGAATAAACCTAACAAGACTTTGCTTCAATGCGCATCTTTAAAGCTTATACGACAATCATTAGTGTTATGGGCGCCGTATTGTTGGATCCCACCGACAAAGCGAATATCGTAGACATAGTCGGGGAAAGCGAAGCTGGGGATGAGTTTAAGAAGCAAATGTACACCAACGCCAGATTTCGAAGGCACGCTGAGGCTGTCCTGCCGTGGCTGTTCAATCGCGGCGTGTTGGAGTGCTGAACATACATACATACAATGTAAATAATAGAGTTGGGCACTTTAGTTCTTTTGAGTGAACCGTTGAGTTGTAGTTCGTTTATCTTAATGAACTAGTTCTTTAGTTCATATATGTAGTTCATTTAGTTCAATAGACGAATACATTTATGTTTTGGCGTTTTCTTTTCGAAACAAAAAAATTCGATTTTCATTGCCCTCTCCTTAGAAATTTTGCGTAGAGGGCACTGAGAGGGCAAAAAAAAAGAAGAAAACGCCATTATTTCAAAGAAAGTTCAATTATTTTTATTATCATACTTACCACATATAAAACAAAAACCTTGGTAATTTGAATTCACAGAATACTTTTACATGCATATGTATGTAAATATGTTTACGAACATAAATCATATAAAACAGTAATGGTAATCTTCTTAACATGATTGTTATTATAAATAAAATACAAATAAACGAGTTTATAAATAAAAACTTTAACAAATTCATAGAATACTAGCAAATACCCCGCGTGCTTCGCAGCGCCTTAAAAGTAGTTTTGTTTTGTTACTCCCTCAATATTATTTAGTTAATACTTAGTATTTGTAAAGTAGGCAGAACTTTTTCAAATTAGACGGTATTTAAAAAGAGTTTTAATAATATAAATTAGATTTCTAGGAGAAAGTCGATGTTTTATATATTTTTTAATTACCTACCCTAAACAAAAAAAAAATATAATCGAGTTCATAGATCGAACTTGTTTTTGAAAGTCTTACTTCATAAAACTCCTTGAATATACATATTTTATAAATGAGGCCATACGACTTTTGGGTGGGAGTTAAAACACAGCGCGCAGCGAAGCACGCGGGGCATTTGCTAGTTTTGTAACATTTAGCTTATCTCATCGATTTAATAATAATAATAATAGATTGGCGCCTACACATATTTTAGTGCATGGCCGTGCTTCTCCTTCGATTTGTGGCGTGCACCTTGATATAGTGGCAGAAATACACTCGAAGGTTTGCCATTGCCTGCTGAGGGGCGACCACTGTTAAGAAAAAACCTTTCTGTATTTTTTTGCCATCATCATTAAACTGAATTAAATGTTTCAAATACATAGGTGGTAACCCGCTTCAAAATTATTTTCTATAGTAAACTTTCTTAACCCTCTTTAGTTTGGTACCTGTATTGTAATATTTCATTTATTTAAACAATTTAATTAAATACAAATATTCAAACAAGTGCCAGCTCCCCCTCAAAAATATTTGCGGCCGTAATTTTTCCCCAAAGCTGGGCAGGTTGGTACCCATATTGCAATATTTAATAATTAAATTAAGTTAAAAATTTCAAGCAGGTGGCAACCTTCCACAAAAATATTTACGGTTCTAAGCCTTCTTTAACCTCTTACTTATGATTCCTCTCTTTATGATTCACTTCTGCTTCTTTCGGGATTGGGTTTGCAACTTTCACTGCATTTCTAGTCACTAGAGCTTGGTTGATATTTATACGATGTCTCATTATTTGCAAATTGATCACTCTTTTCAATTTGCTCATCGGACATAACTTCTTGTCGTAAGGCAAACAAACGTTCTATCCGGATTTTTTTTAATATCGGGATAATCCGAATATTCGAATATCTGATTAAAAACTCCGAATATCCGATTATCCGTATGAATGATTTTCGTATGAATTTCATCAATTGGTTTACACATCACAACGTAATTAGCGGGTCGATTTTTTTTTTTTAATGCGGGAAGTACATTATCTGGGAATTTTACTGTTGTTGCCATTCACTTTGGATTAAAAAAGCATAAGCTCCCGTTCAAAACGATTAAAAGTGGATCTACGGCAATTCGCCGGTAAAATATTGTTTGGGTACTCAATGGAATATTGCTTTAAAGAGAAAATGGCCTAAATCATTAAAATAAGTTGCTTCATCAAAATGCCATAGATCTATTTTTGTTCAATGCGAAAAATTTAACTGAAAAGGTTTAAGTCGTTTTCACACACTGTTTTTTTCTGCACAGGCTTCATTGAGTTTGAGTTATTAATTTATTATATGTAAAACAGTGTTTGCATTGTTCAACTTTTTGATCAACTTTTGAACTTGAATAGTGCCAACGGTCTTTCAATGAAGTTGGTCGTCAGCCAACTTTCGTTCTTTTGATTGAACTGATCGCCTGTGAAAGTTGAACAATGCAAACGCTGCTTAACACAACCCCATTGAAATGAATTGTACTTCATCTTTGAAGTATGTAAGCTTTTTTCGATTAGATATGTACATACATACATATGTATCTGATCCCCACTGCATATGCAGTCGGCGTAAGAACTTCTTAATTACACAGTGCGGCAGTTTATATTCCTACTTAGGGGGTTTCAAGGTTTTAAACCTTCTTACTCTTTAATGATATCAATTCATATTTGGGTACTAAGGATTCTTAAACTTTCCATTTTGGATTTCGAGAGTTTCACAGAGAAAAAAAACGAAATGAAATATTAATCAAACCTTTAAGTCTTTGAGTTGTGATTTTTACTATAAATATAAATATATAATCGTAATTGTTATACTTCCTGGAATTTTTCAGTCGAACATACATACCAAATTAAAGCTACTCTACATAGAAACCTCATTTTAATCCGAACCTTTTGCCGGATCTGGCGGCGTATGCATACTAAACTTTTGGGGTTGCTGATTACGAATCTGATGTCAGATTTTCAAAATGCAAAATGGCGGATCCAATATGGCGATCAACTTAAAAAAATATATTGATTGGATTTGTTTGAAGCTCGGAACTACCATTTTGAATTTTGAAAATCTGACATCAGATTCGTAATCAGCAATGCCATAAATCCACTGGTAACGAGTTTCAACCCATGACAATGCTTAAAACTGTCAGCATCAACGTTTTAATTTTAGCAATTTTTTAAGAATTTGATTGCCATATTGAATCCGCCATTTCGTATTAAAAAAACTGATTCAGGTTCCTAATTAGGAACCCCAGAAACCCCCTGGTTGGTAACAAGTTTCAACCCATGATAATACGTAAGTCGTTCAATATCAACCTTTTAATTTTGGTAGTCCCCTAAATTTTTAATTTGTCCCCTAATAATACCAGAGTAAAAACCCCAATCTTAGCTGCATTTTAATATGTCACGAAAATAAAAAAAAAAAATTGGAAGATCGGCGTTTTTATAAAAACCGACTAGCGCGGCAACAACAACCTCTAAAAAGAGTTCCCACGACAGTCGGGTCTACGTAACCGGAGCGACCCAGATTTATAACTGGCCAAGGACTGTCACTCCAGCAACACTCCCCAAAAACCTTTTGGGGAACTTGTATGCTGCTACAGCAACAACAACCTCTAAAAACCTTCTTTTTTTTCAAAATAAAAAATACGTTTCTCTTACAATAATTTGAAGTAGCGTTTATGAATTTCCTAAACAAAAAAATTTGAACCACTCTAATGTACATGCATGCAAATGTACGAGCGGACAGGACGAGGTTCGTTGCGATGAGTTGTGTGAGGTACAAATGCTTTTATCAAAAGTAACGAGTAAAGTAACGATATGAAAGTAACGGGTGTTGATTGGATTAGTAACGAATACATACGGCTATCCAAATATTCTTTACTTTTACAGCCCTACACTAAATGCAAAGCAGTCGCAACTCAAAACTTATGAAATTTTAGGAGTACTAAAAAGCTGTAGAACAAGAAGAAGCAACGACATTAGCGCCAATAAAGAAATATTACGGAAAAGCGATTTTCAAATTTTTAGATCTTCGACTATTTTGTATTTGTGTGATATGTGNCGGAGCGACCCAGATTTATAACTGGCCAAGGACTGTCACTCCAGCAACACTCCCCAAAAACCTTTTGGGGAACTTGTATACTGCTACAGCAACAACAACCTCTAAAAACCTTTTTTTTTCAAAATAAAAATTACGTTTCTCATTTTTTATCACAAATAACAATAATTTGAAGAAGCGTTTATGAATTTCCTAAACAAAAAAAATTTGAACCACTCTAATGTACATGCATGTAAATGTACGAACGGACAGGACGAGGTTTGTTGCGATGAGTTGTGTGAGGTACAAATGCTTTTATCAAAAGTAACGAGTAAAGTAACGATATGAAAGTAACGGGTGTTGATTGGATTAGTAACGAATACATACGGCTATCCAAATATTCTTTACTTTTACAGCCCTACACTAAATGCAAAGCAGTCGCAACTCAAAACTTATGAAATTTTAGGAGTACTAAAAAGCTGTAGAACAAGAAGAAGCAACGACATTAGCGCCAATAAAGAAATATTACGGAAAAGCGATTTTCAAAAGTTTAGGTCTTCGATTATTTTGTATTTATAGTGTGATATGTACATACATACATACATATGTATGTTCAGCACTCCAACACGCCGCGATTGAACAGCCACGGCAGGATAACCTCAGCGTGCCTTCGAAATCTGGCGCTGGTGTACATTTGCTTCTTAAATTCATTCCCGGCTTCATTTTCCCCGACTAGGGCTGCGACGTCGGCTTTGTCAGTGAGATCCAACAATACGGCGCCCATAGCGCCAGTGACTGTCGTATAAGCTATAAAGATGCGCGTTGAAGCAAAGTCTTGTTAGGTTTATTTTACAATTACTTACCCCAAATGTTGGTTCTGTGTAAATGGATGTGTAAATCTTTCAGTTTTGGTATTTGCTTGGGATACTTCAAGAGAGTGAGACTCTCCGCCAGATTTTCATGATAGAATTTTACGAAATAATCGAATTGCTTCAATTTCAAGTCGTAGCTCGTAGACGAAAGGATGAGGTAGTACAAGTCCTGAGCTGGCGAGCCATACTTTGGAATTTGGTAATCCACGAAATATGTTTCTTTGATCCTGCCAAACGCATCGTATTGAAACATGACATTGTTGGACCAGCAGTCTCCATGGTTCAAAACATTAAACTCATTCGGATCAACTTTGCCAGCATTAAAGAAACTATCAAAGTAGTGCGAATTAAATTTTTCCTGCAAAATATACATATTAGGCATACAGACAACCGATGGCAGAATCGGTTCAAGCGCGGTTCGGTACAAATGGTTTATCTTCTTTGAAACTATGAGCCAATGGTTAGAAACTTTAAAAAGCGCATGTGAACAAAGCCCATTATTCTATAATGTGTAACGGTAGCTTGCGAATTTAGCAATTTTACCAATTTTACCGAACCATTTTCGCGTGCAGCTTCAGAAATTAAAAAAAAAAGCAACGATGTATACGAACCAAGCTTTCAATGTATTCTTCACTTCCGTTGAATGTTTTTGCGCTGCTCAGGAATACATTGCCTAAATTTTCATATATTTGCTTCATCAGATCGTAGTGTTCGTCCGTAAAGTACCCAGATGTTAATACTGCAGGATAAAGCCCCATCAACTGGACCCTCGTGGCCGAAGCTGCGTGCCATTGAGCAAGCTTCTTCAGCGCACACTTTGCGTGTTCCATGTCGAGCCCTTCAAGGCGGTTGATGTTTTTGAAGCCACGCTGGCGCAAATCTTCCAGCAGTATGACACCAAATTGTGATGGCGTCTGGATGTCGTAGTAGCCGGCGGAGAATTTAACTTCGACTCCGGCGTCACGGTACATCTGCTCCATTTCGGGCACCACCGAACGGTACATCATGGATTCAACGTCAAAGATGTTGTGCTTCTCCATTAGATCCTTAATCGATTCAAGTGGTATTTTCAACATATACGACAGAGTCTTCTCGTTGCCAGCTATGGAGAATTGTACATATTAGATATGCATACATAAATATGAGCGTATGCATGTTTTATGAGTCAAGTGGCTACGTGGTGGGTGAATCATCGAATCGAACCTACATTGCGTGTTGATCTCCATTTCGATTCGCAGCATGATGGTGGTATAGTTCTCACCCGGGGCTACGGCGGGCTTTGTTTTGAAGCTTTTGATGTCTCTAAATTCCGGCACTGTTTCCTTTAGGAAGTTGCTGAACAGTTCTGCTTTTATCCAGTCTGGCAATTGGGGACCATTTCCAGTTAGAACGCTATCCGACGATCCGTTTGCATCTTGAAGCGACATTTTTTCCTTTGAACAATTAGTGAACGCACTGTCGGCCCCTCGGAAACCAATAACTAACTAACCATAAGCTGCTGACTGAAGTTGAATAATGATTAGCATTGAACTTGAATGCCGATATTCAAAAGCTGGCGAACGTAAATGGGAGACGAGATAGATAATGAGCTTTTTCAACATACATACATACATTCATACATACATATGTAAGTTTATACAATGTAGCTGCGTTGATGATCTTTTATGCGGGGCTTCTGCCAAATTTTTGAAATTGGCTTTCGTTATCAGTAATCACGGTATTACACTGAATTGTATACTCTTGTCCGCATAGCAGTGCATTTTTCTGTGTGTTTAAATATATATGTACGTAAAAGCTTGCCTGCCCAATGTGACTCGTTTCGACTACCATTGAATGCTCTCGCCATGGTTCAATTTATACAAAAAAGCAATATGCAAACACAAACAACGCTTTTGATAAATTGACCGAATTGCTTCAAGCTCGCAGAGAAGAGATTAAGGTAGCACAAGTNCATTGAATGCTCTCGCCATGGTTCAATTTATACAAAAAAGCAATATGCAATCACAAACGGTTTTGATAAATTGACCGAATTGCTTCAAGCTCGCAGTGAAGAGATTAAGGTAGCACAAGACCTGTGCTGGTGAGCCATATTTTGGAGTTCGATAATCCACAAAATATGTTTCTTTGATCTTGCCAAACGCATCGTATTGAAACGTGCCACATTGTTGGGCCAGAAGATGGTTCTGAACATTCAACTCTTTCGAATCGACTTTCCCACCGTTAAAGGAACTATCGTGGTAATGTCCACAGTATTTCTCCATGAAACGAAACAGATATGTACGTACGTTATATGTTTTCATTTAATTTTATTTAACACTGTTCACGCTTTTGTGCAAAACAAATGGCTAATTTTTGCCTATCGCATTTTCGCATCAAACAGTAAACTCTAGTATAGTAATTAAAAAGCAAACTCGGGTCAGTGTAGGATATCAGCCACAAGCATACACACATGTAATTCTATTAATTTTTTACCAATTCAAAAAAATTTATTCTTCATTCGAGTTTTTAAATAAAATATTGCACCTTTGCATCCAAACTACAAAAAAGTATCATATTTTTGGCATCTTGTATAGTATAGTAAGAACTTTTTATGAGACCTGTGTAAGATAATGAAGGTAATTCTTCTCTATAAGCCAAGGTAGAATCTCCTTCATTTGCGACACATAAAGTGGATTGTAAAACATTCGCTTCTTAAACGCTCTTCCCTCTTCGTTATCACTCATAAAAGTTTCTATATTAGAATTTTCTTGAGAATCCAGTAAGGCCACAGCGAGTATGCGTTGTACACAAACAAATGCTGCAAAGAAGGAAACAAGTATCCAGTTAAAGTGATCCTAGTAATAAGTTGTCAAAAGTTTAAGGTTATTTAAAGCAAACACCAACGAAATATACAGCTAATAGCTTATTTAGGTCTCACCCCATAATCCATATTTTTCCAGTTGTGCTCGTAAGTCATCCAAAGTTGGTACTGGTTTCTCATATCGCAATATTTGAAAATTTTCAATTAGCTTCAGGTGATAGTATTCAACAAAAGATTCGAAGTTCTTCAGCTTTATAGACCAATTTGGTGAGGTCATTAGAAAGCAAAACAAGTCCATTGCAAAAGTTCCGTACTTGGGCAGCTGAAAGTCAATGAAGAGCACTTCCTTAACGGTGGTACGGTCTTCGCCGTCGTGTTGGAACATAACATTGTTTATCCAAAAATCACCATGGTTCAGAACATTGAAGGCTTGTGTGTCGACACTGCCGAATTTTAAATACAACTCGTTCATATTTCGCATAAAAGTTAACTGTGGAAGGAGAACAAGCAAAATTGCATATATGCTGGCCCTTCTTACTTCGTTAGTATTTAGGTATCGTTACTTAGAAAATTATAAATTTTGTGATAACTAAAATTCGATTAAATTGGGTAGAAACTTTGAAAATAAAGTTTGCTTGTGTTTGCTAGAATATGATTAGAAATCTAACCTTTCTCTCCATATTGAGAACTAACTCCTCTTTGTGTAGAAAATGCTATAATTCTAACCTAACCTACTAATTATAACCTTCTACCTTAGTGAAAAAGGCTTTTACTACTTCGTCGGACATTATAAAAATGCTTCAGTTTCGAAGAAAAACGAAGCTGACGCGTGTTACAAGCCTCCTCGCTCGGGAAATAAAAACCTAACTTTAAAGTACAATAAATAAAAGTAATAAAAGTAATACTTGACGATTAAAGCTTAACAGAGAATATTTGAATTTGCGAGCATTTTGTCACATTTACATACTCTTTCAACACTAAGGTAATAAACTTATCCAAAATAAACACAGTTTTTACCTTTAGCCTGACCAGCCTTTGTAAACTATGTACAGTAAAACCCGCTTAAGTACCTCACAAAAATGTCAGCTATTTGAGGTACTTAGACGGGTTGGGTACATAAAAGAACCCGCTTNGTGTCGCCCTCGGAAACAAATTTATTGCCGGTAATATTGCCATCGAATCGATTTCCTATTACCGGTCGCTTTAAAACGTCCGCCGAAGGCAACTCGCCTGGGCGAGTCGTTTTCTTATTACCTGAATAAGTCCTTTTCTTATCGCTTCAGGCGATATTTGGAATAATTTTATTCTTTTTAATACTTCATTTATTTTTTTGTATACCAAATTGCAACTTACAATCGGAATTAATTCATTTTCTCGCTGTGAAGCTTCCTATTTTTTCAATCTTGTCCTTGGGCATAATTTAGATGCTTTTGGCCAATACTATTGACGCCATATTCATAAGTTTCGGAATTTTTGAGAACTTTTTTATTCAAAATTGACATGAATGAAGTGATGTTGCCGATTTGTCACCACAGCAATAAATCGGTGAGTCGCCAATTTGTTGCCATTGACGATTGTTGCCTATTTCTCATGTTTTGCATGGTGGGTTGTCGATATCTTTTTTTGCCCAGCTTGACACTTTTGCAACTATGTATATGTAAGTGACAATACAAAAATATTAGTTTTTAAATTTGATTTTGAAAAGCAAGGCAAAATGGTTTAAAAATATTTATACCAAAAGATCTTCAAAATTTCATCCACAACTCCCTGTCAGGACCGCGTGGCACTTGCTTCGTTCGGCATTGCAGCTAGGTTGCTGGAAGGCGGGCGAACGGCTCATTCAGCACTAAAATTACTAATTCACTGAAAACCTGATATGCAACATCTCGAAGACTTGTTCGATGGCCAAAGTTCTGCAGCAATGTAAGTTAAAAAGTCTTTGAAGGTATTAGACCGAACGATGCGAGATCTACGAAATAATCAGAAGATGCTTGGAGGCGCGATGATTCTGTTGGAGGTGAGTTTCGCCAAATCGGTTAACGCCAGCCACTGAACTCAATGCATGTTTGATGCCCGTTTTGTGGAGATATGTACATACTTTAAAATTAAGTATAAACATACATACGTGTCGACCTGCAGAACGACCAATTTGGAAAGGTATTTTCAAACCAATTACTGGACATTTGCAATGGTAGAATATCCGTTCATATTTCAACTGGGTGCATTACATTGCCCTCTGGTTTTTGTTAGTTCACCAAAATCAAAGACTTAACTCATAGGAAAAGGTTTCCCGAACATTGCGGAAAATTACAAAAATCATGATTGGTTAAGCGAACGGGCTACATATATTAGCTCCGAAAAACATCAATGTCAATCAGTTGAATTTGAAGATTCAAAGCAACCATTCACGTCTTTGTAATGGAATCCAGATGGCGGTGAAGAAATTGATGAGCAACGTCACCGAAGTAAAAATTATGAAAGGAAAGTATAAAGGAGAAGACGCTTCGATACCACGCATCCCAATGATTCCCGTTCGACTTGCAATATGCGATGACTATAAAAAAGTCACAAGGACAGTCATTGAGTGTTTGCGGTATTGTATGTCGCCTGTTCCCGTGTAGGGAAAACCACTAGCTTGGGATACTTACGCACCAGATAATGAAACAAAAAGTATTGGACCGTATGAATAAGTTAAGCAATTGCTTTTGCTAAAATTTTACTTAAATCGAATATATCGAGAAAAAGGTCTGAAATTTTAAGGAAAGTAATTGCTTAGTTTTTATTCATGCGGCAGCATTGTAATGAACTAAATAGACTAAAAGCCTGATTATGAGAACTTAACTTAACCTAACGGAACATAGAACTTAAAAAATCAAAATGAAACAGATTTCGACGTTGCATTAAGTTACGTTAAGTTTCGGCTGTTGAATTATAAGCAACATTCATTTATGAGAATGTGTGAAGTAAGAGCCGATAAGTTACGTTAAGTTGCCATAATCAGACCATAATTCTAGCTGGTTTAAACTAAGATTATCCAATCAAATGTCAACCAGCTGTTAAATATGAGCGCACTTTACATAATCTGAGTTTAAATTGGCACTGGAAAACTGGCCTTAAGTGGTTAAACCACTGCCTTTGTGCGCCTGAGTGTCTCGATTCAAATCCATGTGAACTTAAAAATAGGAATTCTTATGAGGAGATGTTGTGATCTCCGAAATAGCGACTATAACTTCTACCATGGCCTCAAGCTCCACACAATTATTGAATAAAACAGTTATCAGGCTACAAATATAAAAGTAAACGTTTAATTTTACTGCTGGAAATAGTAATGGAAAGAGTTTTATTGAATGAATTAATATTTATCTCATTTAAGTTTCATTAGAAAAAAGTATATATCCTCCTTGCGTGTTAAAATACTTCGCCCTCAGGTATGAAATCCAATAACCCGCGAGTCTCTAGCCATGGAAGCAGTTGTGTCATGTGGTCAATGTAGCGCTGACTACGGTACATCTTCCTTCGCATGTCCGCATTCTTGTCATCCAGCCAAACATCGACGTTGATGTCCTCGCTTTGGTCTGATAGTATGATAGGCAACAAATCGCTGACAATACTATAAGCTGAAGTAAAAGTAAATTCATTAAATCTTTGTCAATAATTCCACGGGACCTTCTTTCAGTAAAATTGTTCTTTATGTTTGCCGGTACCGGTACCGGTACGTGACACCCGCATGGATCGAGTTAAAAATAAAGTCAAATTTCGTTTTTCAACTGGTATCACATTTTTACCGCCGATTTTGAAAAAAACGGGACCCGGGTAAAAAATTATACCTCTTAAAAACGGAATTTAGTCTTCATTTGACCTTGATGTAGACGTGCTGGGGCCACGTTGGCACCGGGATCGTGTTCAGCGATTCGGAAGGTACAGCTATCAACTAGACTGAGAGAAGGTTCTATTTTATTGATTAACTTATAATTTTTCCGAGTTTAATGGAATAAGATATTCCCTAATCTGATATAAAATTTAGAATTCTTACGAAATAACGGTGGAAATGTTAAAAGAGTTAGGGTAGAGATATTTTCCTACATCTAGTAGTCTACAATTTGAACTTATATTTTATATGAGAAGTGACCAGATAATTATTAAAACACAACCGTTAATTGCACTCCAGTAGGGACTACACATTTTCAAAAACAAAGCGAGCGAAGAATTAAAATAATTTACTTAAGCCAAGTATAAATACTATTTCAACGTAGATACTTCCGGAAATTTTGGTCGTCAAGACTACCTATTTAATATTAAATAACAAAACACAGTATCTACCCCAATTTCCGTGCCTGTAGAGGGCTACGTGGATATCCCTGAGTGTCGGTATTTTCTCCCCATATTTCAGCAATTTCAAGCACTTCACCAGTTCCGCATGGTAGAATGAAACGAAATATTCGAAATGACTAACTTTAACATCCAAATTAGTTGATGATAGCAGAAGATAATACAAGTCCACGGCAGGTGAACCATATAAATTCAACTGGTAGTCGAGGAGATATGTATCTTTTATCGCTGCGCTGTCATCGTATCGAAACATAACATTGTTTGACCACAAATCGCCATGATTTAGCACGTAAAACTCGTGGGGTTGTTGTGGGACTGCTTCCTGATTGGGATCGCAGGCCAATTCACAAAAGCTGTGCTGAAAGATATTTGAATGAAAAATTAAAACTTGCTGGGTTGAACTGTCGCGCTGAGCTCACCAACTTCTCATCCAGATGGCACACATCCCCATAGAGTGGCAAACATTCGCGCAGCAGCTTAGTGCGGGTGGCTCGCGCTGGGTAGGACTCGTCCACTTCGCAGCAGTAACATTTGTCGTACAACTGCGGGTAAGGCCCGTGGAGATCATAGTAGACGGCAGAAGCGGCATGCAGTTGCGCGACTTTCCGCAAGGTCGCTTCGGTGTGCGCCTTATCCATGCCCTCTTGTCGTTGGATGTTTGTGAAGCCAATCGGACGCAAATCCTCCATAACCAGAATTTCGCCTTCGTGTTCGACCGGCACTGGCAGCTGGAACACTTTGGGGCCGAATTTTACGTCCAAGCCGCAATTCCTGTACATCTCTTCAAAGGCTGGCAAGTATGTATTGTAAGTGCAGCTCTCCTTATCAAAGATTTGCCAGTATTGTACCAAGTTGCGTATAAATTGGTTGGTGGGTAGTGTCTTAACCATGTAGGAAACTGCGGTTTTTGTGGCGTCTGGGCCATTGACCGATTCACGAGCGTACGAAAATAAAGCAGAAGCAAAATAAAAATAAACAAAAGCTTAATTCTGAATATTGCTTCAAACTGTGTTGTTCTTTAAATGCCTGCATATGTACGAACCCACTCGCACAAATGTAAGTACATGCATACACACATTGTACATTAGACTGGGTCGCGAAAAAAAATTTTGTTTGAAAGCTTACATATGCGCACGGAGTGGCTTCAACTGGCAGTCTTCACCTGCTTGATACGCTTGCGTACGTGTTGAGCCAAATGAGATGTCGCTCTTGAAGAGCGCTAAAAGTAGAAAGTATTTACGGTACGCGATATGTCGCCTTTCAGTGTAATTTTTGTAGTTTGACCGCCATTTTCTTAAAAATACCACAAATTTAGAAAGAGTGCGCGACTATTTGAAATTAAAAAAAAAATGGATTCGTGAATTCCAGATATTTTAAAATTAATAAATTTATACCGGCAAAGTAAGGACACGAAAGATCTTGATTAACAAAATTTCTAATGAAAAGGGTATGCTTTAAAATGCCTAGCCAACGAAACATCATCTCGCCTGCGATAAAAAAGCAGAAAGCAAGCGAGTATCTCACACAGGTGAAGACCGCCCGTTAGCTCCATAAACATGTTTTTCCTTGATACTTTCAAAAACACCCAAAATTTAGTTTTGCCATATTTTTTTTTTTTGAAAAGCAATTTCAAATTGTCTAACACCGTAGAGGAGATATTCGAAGTACTATGCAGATATCGACTCAATTTACCCCCTTCGACCAAAAACTTTCATTATCTTAATCTTCACTCGGCTAAATTACAACCTTTTTCTTTCGTATGGGGGCCAACCCGGTCTAATGTACACGTACATATATATGCATACATGTATGTACATATAGCGAAGGCATATCTCATCTGTACATACACACATACCTTGCATTACCACATCCAGATGTATGCGCTGCAACAACGTCATGAAATTCTCACCGCTTTTCACGCCGGGCCGCACCGCAAATTTAGCAATCGATTTGTACTCCGGAAACTTGTCTTTCAACAAGTCTTCAAATAACTCGCCTGCCAACCATTCGGGTGTGACATCAGCAGTAGCTCTGCTCTGTGGGTCATCCCCGTTCACATCGGTAGGCTGATTGTGCGGTTCCTTTTCCATTGGGCGATAATTTATTTAGATTTTGGGCGATCTACACAACTTGAGGTCTGAATTGAAACTGCGACTGAGTTTTTGAAAACCATTTAAAAGACTTGACCGCCGCTGACAGCTTTGGATGCAGTAGTGGCAGGGCTTCCAATTCGCAAACGCTACACACATGTATGTACATTAGAGTGGTCCAAAAAAAAAGTTTAAAATGTTAAGCTCTCACCCCTTAGAATGTTTCTAATTGAAAAAAAAGAATACCCATATTTTTCTGTTAAAAAAAATGATATTTAGAACTGTCATTAGAAAAATCCTAGGCGTGAGAGCTTAACGTTTTAAACTTTTTTCCTCCTCCTGAATTCTGGGATCACCCTAATGTACATACATGCACATACATATAAATACATATGCACATGCACATTAAGGTGTCCATGTATGTATGCATGCATTTCATAATATATTTACTTAAATGTACTCGCAAAAATAAACTCTTGTTTCTGTTTTTTGTTTTTTTTTTTTGGAGACGTGTGGATGTGCGCAGATAATATTGTTCAACCATTTAATCAGCGTTTACAAGTACCTTAACTCAATTGCGTATTCGGAGCGCTTTTATCGCATTGAGTCTGAATGATGTTACCCAAAAAATTATATTCAGATTTTAGAACCTTGTCAATTTTAAATTATATGTACATTGATTGAATACCCCTTAAATGGTAAGCTTATAATACTGTTTTTTACGCCATAGTTTGTAATATTTCGTAACCATCGTCACGAGGAAATGATAGTTTATATTCAGGGTAATTGCTGCATCTTGCATTTCTCACAAACAAAAAACAAAAAACTGAATTTTTAGAATTGTAAAGTTAAAAATGCCAAAATAAAACTATTTAAATAAACTTTCATAAAACTACCCAGCAGGCAAATGTAATGAATGGCAAGCGAGTAGCTATCGCCTCCAGAATGCGTTATTGCTAACACGGAACATGTCCTAGGAAAATAATGTGTCACGTGTCGATCACTATACATTTAAAGGTTGCATTAAAATTTATGGGGGGGGTGAAATAACACAAACGGCAATAACGCAAAATTTGCTTTATTTCACTTTTAAATGGGAAATAATACCAAAATCTGAGTTTTGCTTTATTTCCAACAAAGGTTGGAAATAAAACAAATTTTGCCTTATTTCCCATTGCTT
>NW_016167533.1:19683-21288 GCF_001687245.7 Rhagoletis zephyria
AGTGAAAAAGGCTTTTACTACTTCGTCGGACATTATAAAAATGCTTCAGTTTCGAAGAAAAACGAAGCTGACGCGTGTTACAAGCCTCCTCGCTCGGGAAATAAAAACCTAACTTTAAAGTACAATAAATAAAAGTAATAAAAGTAATACTTGACGATTAAAGCTTAACAGAGAATATTTGAATTTGCGAGCATTTTGTCACATTTACATACTCTTTCAACACTAAGGTAATAAACTTATCCAAAATAAACACAGTTTTTACCTTTAGCCTGACCAGCCTTTGTAAACTATGTACAGTAAAACCCGCTTAAGTACCTCACAAAAATGTCAGCTATTTGAGGTACTTAGACGGGTTGGGTACTTAAAAGAACCCACTTAAGTACATCGATTCGGGTACTTACGCAAACATAATTATTGATGTAGTTAATCTTCTTGTTCTTGAATAAAACATGAACATTTAATGCAGTGTACACAGTTTGAAACCAAGATCGTAGCATTATTTAAACACATAAATACATAAACAAAAACTTTATAAGAAAATCGATGAAGCAATGCTATGTAATTTTTAAAAGAATTCAATTCTTTAAAGTCATTGATTATACATATTACGGTGTTGGACATTTCGGAGCAAATTCAAAATGAGGTTGTTTGCCACTTATGCTTATTTATTAATTTTTAAGATTTTTCAGTAAAAACACGGTTCATTCCCGCACAAATACCATATAAACCTAAGTTTAAATTTTTTAGAACACTGAAAAAAAAATTCATCAAAATATCAAACTTTTTTCTCAGATTTCTCATTTTAGTGTAATAATGTGCAAGTTTCAAATGGCTACAAAATTACCGTTGATTTTTTAGAATATTTTTTTGCCGAACGTGTTGCGGTAGCACTTAAAAGGCGAAAGTTATAAGTAAAATGATAAATGGGTGCCCAAAAATGTTGGTTACTTAAGCGGGTTAGGCACTTAAGCGGGTATCACTGTACCTACATAAAATACTTTGGAAGATACTCACTATAAGCTCCTTCTCTGTGGGAATCAAGTCGTAGGCATCCATGCATTGCGCGAATGGCTCGTTAAACGCTGCATTCATTTTGACGATAAAAGGCAAATTCTGCTCTGAGAAGTAACTCTTGATATATCCCTCCGGGTAGGCGCCCTTAACTACAATTCTCTTAACCGAGGCCGCATGCCACTGGGCTAGCTTGTCAAGTACTGTCTTTGTATGTGCGACGTCGAGCCCCTCCCGACGCGGTGCCATTTCAAATCCCCTCGCCTGCAGATCTTCCATCAAAATGTAGTTGCAACTCATTTCATGCGCAAATCGATATTTGTTTGGTTTGAATTGCAACGACACCCCAACGCTGGCATACATTTGTTCCAACTCCGGCACGATGTTGTCGTACATATTTGCTTCGGTGACGAAAAGTNTTCCAACTCCGGCACGATGTTGTCGTACATATTTGCTTCGGTGACGAAAAGTTCGTGATAGCCATCGTCGTCAGTTTGCTTTCGCTCTTTACTCTTCTTCAGCTGCAATGGAATCTTCAGCATGAATTTAACTTGCTCACGACTTGCATCTGAAAGGCAAAACCAAAAAAAAAAA
>NW_016167534.1:0-21278 GCF_001687245.7 Rhagoletis zephyria
AATGCATGAAAATCCTAACCTCAAAAAAATCACCCGTTATATGTATGCAGTAGGGTGTTCGATTATTTGCGATTTTTAACTTATTCGAAAATTTTAAATTTGAAAAAAAAAACGGTTCTTGATTTTGAAATTAAGAAAAATCGGATAAAACGGTTTTATTTTACATAGTTTTCACACAGTGAAAATGCTCATGTTGGTATGAAGCCATGACCAAAAATTATAATAAAACTATTCGTGCCCACGACGGTCGGGTCTAGGCCAGATTAATATCTAAACTGTCACTCCAGCATCATTCCCAAAAAACTCTTTGGGGAATTTATATGCTGGTACAACAATAATTTTGTTAACAGTAAAGATAGCGAAAAGTTAATTAAGTGCAATGTTTTTCTTTCCTAGCTCACAAGTAAATAATACTATTAATTTTATTGAGAAGTCAAAATTGGTATGAAATGGAAAAAACCCGATTTGTTCGATTCAAAAAATCACCTCATTCGATATTCGAAAAATCACGATATCAAAAAAACCGCCTATAGATATTAAAAAAAAAAACGATGAAAACCGGTTTGGAAAAACCCAGTCAATCGCCCTAAAATTTACGTAGTACCGAGTCATGCAGGAAAAATTAAAAAAAAATGTGTTAGTGCATCAGCAAAATAATTTTATATATGTATGTATGCATGTATATGCATATATTTAAGCATTATTTTCTTATTTTCGGTATTTATTCGTTATAGGTTTTTTATCGGGTTCGCTATTTTATCGCTACCGCCATAAGGGAGTTATTTTGATCAATAACAATATCTAAAGTCAAATTTTTATCGTTATCGGTTTCGATATTTTTATCGTTATTGAAATTGAATCGATTTATTCCTTTTTTATGGTTAACAATACATATTTTAATCAAAAGCATTGTCGTAACCCATATTTTTATCGTTAGCATAATCTGTCTTTTTTTAATTGCTTCATTATTTAGAAACTTTTCAAGTATTTACTCTCAAAAATCATATTTTAATTATTTTTATTGGCTTAATTATCGATATGGCTTTTTTTCATATTCTTAAGTCTTAAATGTCTTCAGAGATAAAATTTTATAAACAACAAAAATACATAATCTACAAGCTTAAACCAAATTTTACAATAGAAAACTGTGGCAACTGTGTAGCCCAAGCGGCTTCTGAAATATCACCAGGGCATTGTTAAAAAAATATCTCTGCATTTCTGCTACAATATTTTCCACGTAACGTAGACATTTAAAGACCGGAAGTAGTTGGCACACTCGCTCACATCGCAGAAAGCCCACAGGAAGAAAGCATGGTCGTGGGCAGTTGACGCACGTACTAGGAGGCGAGTTTCCATTTGACATTGCGTTTTGTAACTAATGGAGAAGCCACTTGACCAACGACAAATTCTCATAAGTCGTCTATATACTATCCACAAGTTATGCTCACTCGTGCGTGCATACATAGTGGATACGTGTGTCCGCATATTGTCGACATATTGCAATTTGCATAGCAAAGAAGACGAAGAAGCGTAAAGTGCAGTAGAACTATGGCAGGAAGGTAGTAGGTTGCACACGTCCGCAAGTGTGTCTGCATTAGAGCATAAAATAGCAAAAAATCGCTGAGAATTATAATAGCTATAGGCAAGCAGCAACAACAGCAACGCCAGCTGAGCAGTGGGCCGACGATAGTTACCATCCGTTTCTCGTTGGCACAAGCCAACGCATTGGACTATGGACGTCTAGTTGACGCATAATTGTAAATTTTTTTCTCCATATTATTTTTGTTAATTTTCTAAAAAAAAAAATTTGGCGCTTGGCTTTCTTCCTCCATTCTAATTAATGCTGAGTTGCTAGCTGACATTTGATTTTATACTCATTTTTGCTATTTCGATGCGAAATTGCGCTTTGTCCATATCGACAATAGTGATCCCAGTGGGAATTAGGAGCACGTAATAATACCTTATTAGCAACCTACTCTTCACCTGGAAGTCATTACCATTTCCCTGCCGAACGTCCCTTACTTTTACAAAGGCAAACACGTTTTGGTATAAAGGATAAAGAATTCTTGAAAAACAAAATTTTGTTTATCTTCACCGGATTGCCAAAAATAATACCCAATTGTTTAGTATTCCATTTTTAATACTAGCGATTTTTTATGGAACCCCCAGTATTTCATTTTTTGAGGGTTTCAGGGGTCCTCTAAAAATAGTTAGTAATAGAAAATCGTTAAATAAACAATTGAATGATGTTACTGAAAGCCTCCAGAAAAGAAAACAAGTTTTTTGATCGAAAAATATAGATTTTCAAGAATTCTATACCATTTATATGAAAATTGTTTTTCCCACATAAATTACATGTACAATTTTGAACGCTTTGAGCAACCTGTAAATATTTATTGATTTCAAAAAAAAAAAACATGGGTATAATTTTTTCCCAGGGAGAGCATTAAAATTTCGACTGTACTTTTTTTTTTTGGACCACCCTAATATATAAACATATAATGGTGGCGTAAATGATTGGCAGACAGAAATGTTGAATCAATTTGAAATTCTCATTGAGGCTAGAGCTCTACCCTGAATTACAGCGGATGACGGTAAAACGGTCGGCGGTAAGTGAACAGCTGTAAAAACGCTGCCGCCGCAATCATGGGCCATTCCATAGGCCTTTGTGAATTTAAATTTTGACAGCAGTTAACCGTCGACCGATTTACCGTCGTCCGGTGCAAGCTTATAGCGTTAAAGTCAAGTGGCTTAGAGATTGTCAAATCGCAATTTCAAATCCACACTTAAAAAGGCTGAAAAGTAATTTCCAAATTCACATTGCGTAGTTAACTATTAGAATTGGCAGTCAACTACAGATTTTCAGCACTGTGAATTTGGTCCATAGTTGCTTTAATAAAAATTCAAACACACATGCATATAAACGTATGCGCGCAAGTATTTTCACAAAGGAAACGGGCAAGTGTCTAGAAGAGCTTAAGCATAAGATACTTAGGGGCAGACTACAAATTAAAAAAAGCAAAAGAATTTTAAAATAGAGTAATGCAGTTTATACCAGTATTTTATATTTTTTACGTTGCCTTTGCCACGTAATTAACTTCTCAGATGACAAGGACATCAAAAATGAAATGTACATAGCTCCTAGCAGGCGATGGGTCAGAAAACAGCAGGGCACACAAACTGCGTTAAGAAAAAATTAGCAGCCATTCGCACGATGGATGGATGGATATTAAAGTTAAGTAATTTTAAAGGATATTCGCGGAAGCATTTCAATAAAGGGAGGCAGCTAGAGGAAAATAAAAATTGTGTGTACATACTTGTGTGATGAGGTGTCTTTGTTGGCTCCATTGCTGAAATTATATCAGTGCCGGAAATGCACATGAATGCACACATTCCAATGTATGCGCATGCACGCAGACAATGGCGTTTAAGAACAAACGATTGCCAAATTAAGGAAAAATGGCTACGAGAATAGGGTTCATGCTTACTCGCCATTTACATGCTAATAATTTAGGCCCAAATTATTTCGATAGAAAAATACTAATTTTAGTAATATTTTAGTCTGAAGAAGTCTGCATATAAAAGTAATTTTTAAACTTTAAAATTCTGATTTATGTATGTATGTATGTATGTATGAGGATGAAGTAAAGGCCAGCAAAGACTGAGAAAAAAATTTGCTTTACAATTTCGAAATGGAAAAAACGATTTGATTCCCCCCCAAAAAAAAAAACATTCGATTATATTCCCATTTTTACATACGATTTTCTTGTGGGTTAAAAAATAGATTTTTATCCTATTATTTTTATACTCGCGCGCTTTTTTTTTGTTTTTTTTTTTTAATAAAAATCTTTGCTTAGCATTGCTAATATTTTTTATCAGAAAATACCCGCAAGGTCCTACGGAGCGGTAGTACACACCTCTAACCACTCAGCTTTAACTTTCATATTTTTCGAATTCTGTTAATTTTGCACTCCAAAAGAGTGTGCAAAAATAAAATATTGCTGCTAAAAGTTTGGAAATAGAAATGCAACAACAAAAATTTGATTTACGAATTTAATTAGGAAATTGTTTTTTTTCGTGAAGTGAAGCGTGAAACTCAGACGCACTTTAATACATCGTTGATGCTGGCAAATTCATCTGTTCAAAGTGAAAAATAATGGAGTAAAGTACGATTTAAAATGAAACTGAATGTAGTATTTCGCTTACGCAGTTTGATAGCCCATTAAATTTTAGTATAATAGTGCTAGTTCTAAATAGCTCAAAATTCGCATTGATTTTTGAGATTTTTTTGTTTTGTTGTCGGTGTCACGCATTTGCTTCTGTACAAAGTATGTACAACAAGAAAGAAAATCTTTATCAAAGGCCCAGAGAGCGCAACCGAGCCAGGCAAGCTACAAAGCTTTACACTCACATATACATAGACAATGTAAAGTAAACGCAATTATCGAGATAGCCCAGATTTATAGAATCAAGTTAAGTTCTTAGACGCCTAAATTTCAAGACGAATTAGCAAGGAAAGCTTCAACCACACCCTTCCAAGAAAGAACACCGTAGGTATATTAATGGCTTCATATGAACGGTAATTAGCAGATGGCACGACTCATTTAGCCAATGTATGGGAAAACTTTTCGTCCTGTGAAACAGCCCTCCAATAATTTGAAAACGTAGATCGAAGAACTTTTACTCCACAACCCGTTTTTGCTGCTAAATGCTATTTGTGCCAACGCAGAAAAGGGAGGGCGTGCGAAAAGTAATGGAAATGAGAAAGTGAAATATATTGAACTAATAAATTACATTGTGTGAAAAGTACATATAGAGTGCTTGAAAAGTTGAAAGTAGCTACATACATACGCAGCTGCACAAAAAAGCACAACGTAATACTGATTGGGCTCATCGATATCCTGTCATAGCTGTGTCATATGCTTTTAAATATTTTGATACGCTTACTTGATGCTGCTGTTGCTGCTCTTTTGTCGATATCGAATAACATTCGGAACGAGAATGCTTGTTGGCAGCAGATAAGAGGCAAAAAAAATATGTACAAAGAACTGTGTGCCTGTCCGCTGTTTCAACAAGGATGTGGAAGGGACAGTACAGATGTATATATTTTCAGAGTCATATATGTGTACATTAGATCATACCAGAAAAAAGTTTACCGTACACTTATTAGTCTAAAGTATTTTTTCAAGACAAATTCGAACGTAGAGGTGGCCTTTGTGACCCAAAATTCATTGCCTTAGGTACCCCGTAATAGTACTTGCTCATCAAATCTCAATTCCTATCGCCCTAAGTTCAGTAAATTAACAGGGCAACTCTGGCTCAGACAGTTAAAAATCTTTCGTGAAAACCAAATGGCAAGATAGTTCAAAGGATAGGATATTTTTGGATATTTTTGTAAGGTTGCCACTTATTTTCAATTCCACAAAATTTAACTAAAACATCGCATATGGATGTCAAATGAAAGGTATTTTTGAGAAGTTTGAATAGTAAGAAAATATTTTCGATTTCAAGAAGATTTTTTTTCGTATGTATACACAGTACATATATGCTCAAGATATGTATTATCTATCCCAGCGTATTTCTATATAGGGTTGCCACCTAATTTTTAAAGTAAGAAATTTACTTTATAAGATATCAAAAGTCAAATTTTTTTTAATTTATACCGAAACTTTAAAAACTTNGTCGTGAAAACCACATGGCAAGATAGTTCAAAGGATAGGATATTTTTGGATATTTTTGTAAGGTTGCGACTTATTTTCAATTCCACAAAATTTCACTAAAACATCTCAATATGGATGTCAAATGAAAGGTATTTTTGAGAAGTTTAAATAGTAAGAAAATATTTTCGATTTCAAGAAAATTTTTTTTGTATGTATACACAGCACATATACGCTCAGGATATGTATTATTTATACCGTATTTCTATATAGGGTTGCCACCTAATTTTTAAAGTAAGAAATTTACTTTATATGATATCAAAAGTCAAATTTTTTTTAATTTATACCGAAACTTTAAAAACTTTAAAAAGTGTATGCACTCCGAGCAAAGTTTCGAAAACAACAATAATTTACATTAAAACCGGCTCTTTTTCATTAAAACTGCCTCAAGCGCAATAAGATTGTTGAATATTATTTAATTTAAAGGGACTTATTTTTTTTCTTTTTTAAATTATTATTTATTTTTTCTCTTTTCATTTTAATTTTCTTTTAAATTTTCGACTTGTTTATTTGGAAAAGAAAAATATTTTTTTTTTTAATTTCATTATCAATGTATTTAGAAACTTAACTTACTTATTTCTTCTTTTTTCATCGAATTCATTTTTCTTATGATAATTGCATTTTCTTTTAGTTTTTATATATTTTGTTAATCTAGAAAGAAAAATATTTTTGTTTTATTTTATTTAATTTTTACGATCTTATTTATTTTTCTTCAATTTCATTTTTTAGTTTTTTTTATCCAATTTTCGTTTTAAATTTTAAGATTTTGTTTTAAAAATGAAGATTCTTTTTTTTAATTTTCTTCTTTAATAATATTTTTTTTGCTTGTCATAGGCTATTAGTATTAGGTACTACATATATAAAGNAGGACTTATTTTTTTTTTCTTTTTTAAATTATTATTTTTTTTCTCTTTTCATTTTAATTTTCTTTTAAATTTTCGACTTGTTTGTTTGGAAAAGAAAAATATTTTTTTTTTAATTTCATTATCAATGTATTTAGAAACTTAATTTACTTATTTCTTCTTTTTTCATCGAATTCATTTTTCTTATGATAATTGCATTTTCTTTTAGTTTTTATATATTTTGTTAATCTAAAAAGAAAAATATTTTTGTTTTACTTTATTTAATTTTTACGATCTTATTTATTTTTCCTTAATTTCATTTTTTAGCTTTTTTTATCCAATTTTCCTTTTAAATTTTAAGATTTTGTTTTAAAAATGAAGATTCTTTTTTTAATTCTTCTTCTTTAATAATATTTTTTTTTGCTTGTCATAGGCTATTAGTATTAGGTACTACATATATAAAGTGCCAGCAACACTCATATCATTAAGGAAATGTGCAATACAAAAGTTTTCCGTCGGTTATTGAATTTCGCAGGATTAAAAACACAAGAAAAAGTCTACTGAAGCAAATATTAAATAAGAACTGATGATGGTCAACTATTTTCTGTTTCCCTTTCCAACCACATCGCTTTCATTCGCACTAGCACTCAATCTAATGTATTTACGTTCTTAAAGCTTACATGAATGTGATTGNGGTCAACTATTTTCTGTTTCCCTTTCCAACCACATCGCTTTCATTCGCACTAGCACTCAATCTAATGTATTTACGTTCTTAAAGCTTACATGAATGTGATTGATGCCTTATTTAAAGGCTTGCTTTATTCGGTCGCTTGTATTCTAAAACATTATCTAACGCTCATTCAAAAAAATAAATAAACTCATTTATTTTAAATTGGGCTCATTGGTTTGCTTTGGTCCGCACATAAAGCCGGTGAAATCTGAAATATCTAATAGGCACTAATACCAGTATACCCATACAATGCGAGCAGAAAACGTACATATGTAGTTCATACCTGCAAAAATTTGAGTACCAGGGGGTCTACTAGGACATAGTTTTGCAGTATGTGCAAAAGAACCAAGTTGCATACTAGTAACTTGTTATACTCACCTGGACCATGTCAAACGTAAAAGTTCATATACATACATAAAATACATACATATGTTTTGAACACCACCTCTTCCTGGTTCATCGGCAATTTTATTCATTTGCTAAACGTGAATATTAGCAAAGCGATTTTTATGAAAATACATTTTTAATAAAGATATTTTTATTTAAATTTAAAAAGATCTTTTAAAACTTATGACATATTTGGCTAATACAGAATATTATGTAGTCCAGTTCATGATCCAAACGGGGTAGTTTTGTAGGTGGTTCCATGCTATGCAGGGATAGACCTGGATGATTTATTTCATTCAATTCAGGAGCAGGATATGTGGCAAACATGCAAACATACATGCATACATATGTACATACATATGTCACGAGTACACAAACGTATGTACATACAGTGACTCAAATAAGTGACCATGGGTTTTTAGTGTTCGTGATGTTTTTCTAACTAAATTTTTTTTGTTATTTTTCTATAAAACTGCTGCAAAAGCCATCTCCAAAAAAATTCTCAAAAGTCAACGCGATTTTTTTAGCCCGCTAAATCTGGCACTGCATTAAATTAAAAAGTTGAAATTTTGATGACAATTTGTTGAATTTTCCTAAAGTTTGAAACCGTGTATAAAGTTTAAAACCGTGATTTATATGTTTTTGGTTAAAGCTTGGAGCATTTTTATAGAAAAATAAAAACAAAAACTCGAAAAACATTACAAATATTAAAAAACCAACACGTGGTCATTTGTTTGAGCCACTGTATATTGGAAAATGTACACATACTTGAACTTTTATTGTAAAAATGTACGTGCACACTTGCCCTACAAGAACAGTGATCGTCATTTGATTTATCATGTGATACACCATGGTGATGGAGATCTCAATCAAGTACTTCTATCAACTTTTAAAAGCAGTATGAAAAACGTGATGCAAACATGTATGTACATGTTATCTTTCGTCTTCCCCTAACTTATGGAATTCTCAATGGTCTTTTTTTTAGTCAACGCAAAAATATTAGAAAGGTTTGCAAATATGTTAGTCGAATAAATATGAATGCGCCAATATCCATCACCCAATTCTTGTAGGGTGGTTACACATACATATATGTATTTGTATATGCATATATGTGTGTATGTACGTGTAAGACACATGTGTGCCCAACTGGAAATTAGGTACGCAACTTACTTCATGTTTTATTCCAGATTTTAGTACCAAAATTTTTATCAAGACTAATGTTATCTATGTATTAGTAAAGCACAAAATTAACACCCCGAATTACGCCATACGACAAGAAGTGGTAAGATAATGTGCCAAAGAAAATACTACCGAACAGCGAACTACCAAAATCGATTGCCCTAATTCCACGTAGTTTATTTGGTAAAACGGCTCAGAAGTAAATATGTATGTACATTCTAAATTCCTACTTAGATATTTATGTACGACGGTCATGACTCTGCTAAAGTAAAGTGGTTTCTGTCGGAAATGGTAAGAACCGCTGGATGAGGACTAAGTTGCTTGCAGGGCATTATAAGGTGCTTATATTTCCTACTGGGTGGCGTTTAAATCAGTTGTCATTTCTCATATAAGTATGTATGTAGCTAACAAACAGCCGACCCATGTATACATATGTATGTAGGTAGGTATGTGTGTACATATGTTTGGGTGCATGTGTACAAATGTCAGCTAACTGATGCTGACAGCCATATTAGTTGGCATGTAATTTAATAGGCATTGAATAGAATTTTACTTCGCCGCACCTCCTTCGCCACTCTACTCATTCTATTTAAGTGTACTTCATTTTCTCTTTAATTGTAATATATCGCAAATGCTCATACTTACATATATGTATGTACATATACGTATATATTAGTGAGTATTGTATATTTGTCCCTGCGTTTTCAATTACTTATTTTTTAATTCACTCTTCCCCTCCCGTTCCCCCATCCTGAATGAAATGTCGGCATAAGTGCATTTCAATGGGCTAGGAAAGTGCACCAGTAGAAAATGAGTTGAAGAAAGTTAACTTGGCAATAAAGGGGGAAACCAATACTCGGTGGTACTTAGCGCTACTTTGAGAGGCTGGTCAGAAAGGAAAAGGTTAAAAAGAAAGTAAAATAAAAGAGAAAGCCGGGAGTGATTGGCAGCATGCAATGTCATTGAAATCTACAAACAAGGGACCTCGATTGTCTAAATGCGTTGGAAATATTCAACTTACTTAGGACTTATTGTTTTTGCTTTCTAATGAAAACCTTTAGGGAATGCAGTGGTTGAACATTATTAAATAGCAAAGCAGAGAAAATACATTTTTGTTGGCAATTGAAAGAGTTGACCTTTTTTCTTAAAGGCATACAGTATTGAAATGAAAATGTGGCAACAGACTGCAAATATGTTGTCGATGTGGGCAAGAAGTACAATGTCAGCCAGTTTAACTAAAATAGAATGTCTCAAAGCAAGAAATGGATAAAATTTCTAGCAATTCAAAGACCATAGAAATTTTGATTTTAAATTAAACACTACACCTAAATTTTAAGTTATTTTAAACCAAAATACTATTTTACGATGGTTTGAAAATTTGACATAAATTTGGGTGAATTTAAAGTTGGACATAAATTTTTGATAATGTGAAAACTGGACATAACTTTTTGGTTATTTGAAAGCTATGCAGAAACTTTTGGTAACTTAAAAACTGACGAAAATTTCTATAACTTATAAGTGGACATTTGAATGACATGATTTTTCGGCTATACATTTTTGATAACTTCAAAACTGCACATAAACCTAGGTCATTTAAAACTGAATACAACTTTGTGAAAGCATAAAAAGTGGGCATAGTTTTACTAGTAATTTGAAAAGTGGAGCTAAGTACATTTTTAATTACTACAAAATTTAACATTAACTTTTGGTCATTTCTGAATTGGATACAAAATTTTTGGCCATTTAAAACCAATATTTAATGAATGGCTCATTTAAAAAATGGAGATAAATTTTTGGTAATTTTAAACCTAGAGATAAATTTTAAACTTGGTCGTATAAAATCTGGGCATACATATGTACATATGTAAATTTTGGCCATAAAAAATCGGACATTAAATTTTTCTCATTTCAAAACTAGACATAAATTGTTGGACATACATTTTTGATTATATAAAAAGTATACATAAATTTTAAGGGATACTGGGGATAGAGTTTTGGTCATTTAAAACCCAGAGATAAATTTTGGCCAACTTTAAAATTAGTCGTATAAATTTTGTAAAATTATGTATGAAAATTTGGTTATAAAAAAAAATCGGACATTACATCAATTAAAAATTAGACATAAATTGTTTAATTTATACATACATTTTTGGGATATGGGGATACATATTTGGTCTTTTAAAACCTATTTAAAAACTAATCGCATAAAATCTGAACATATGTATGTATATATATACATGTGTATGAAAGTTTTGGTCATAAAAACATCGGACATTAAATTTTTCTCATTTAAAAACTGAACTTAAATTGTTGGACATATATTTTTGGTCATATAAAAATTAGAGAATTTTTTTCCTATTACGAAACTGGTCATATAAAATCTAGACATAAATTTTGGTCATAAAAAAATTCGACATTCATTTTTTAAGTACACATACATACATACATATATATAAACGCATGAAAAGCTTAGAAATCGAAGAAGGAGTAATATTTAATTAAGCATTTGACTTCTGTTCGTTGCATGAATGCATTAAATGTGGCATGCACGAAAAAAATATTAAAATAATAAATTAAAATTTTGCAGTTTAATGCTTAATTAGTCGCTTAGGCGTGAACAAAATCCCCTTTGTATGCCGTGAATGCGCAAATACACAAATACAAAGCGATTATGCAAGCTGCATTAGACGTCAAGTATACGCCAAGGTGCGCCGCTGGCAAATGGTTGAAGTTGTATAAGTACTAGGTATATGTACATATGTAGGTACATACATACAAATGCAAAAATTTGGCACAGAACCTATTATTTTTTTAATTTTTCTTCTGTTAAAGTTTGATATTTTTCATTTTTTCATTAAAAAATAAATAAGAAAACTGGAATGATTATTTAATTTGTCAGAAACTATAAGTCCTATCGGAAAGTGATGTATAAGTATGTAAATGGTTTATGGAGAATTTTATTAGCTTTGATTGGACTAGCATTTGATTTTTTAAGGACCTCCCTTATGTGATTTTTTTTTCTTTAATCTATTTTCCTATTCAGCAGGAGGGTTATGGAATTTTTCCAATTAATCATTTTATTGATTCACACATTAACAAAAAAAAACAACTGGGTGTGAAAAATTATTTACTGGTAGTTACAGGGAACTAGATGAGCATGTTTTGAAAATTAAAAAGCAAAATGCATTAAAAATGTGTATGGTAAAGTTTTCACGTTCTTGTAATTTACTACTTCACACTTTCACCCTTGTGTTCAGGCCAAACAACTTGATTAAGCGTTAAATAACAATCAACTCTGTCTAATTTCCTGACGTCTGTCATAATTTGCTTTGCTCTGTTGAAAATTATATATTTATATTCTTAGCATAAAAATGCAGATCATACAAATTTAACCACAACCAGAACGTTTATTTGATTATAAAGGCGATCCAGTCATATAAAAATAGCAGATATTCGCTCAGACTTCACTATTAGCACAAGAAGTCACAGCAGCGTACATAAAAATAGAAGAAACAGCAAAAATTAGTTAATAAAATGACAAAGTAGAAAACGCAAATATGCTAAAAATACACTGTCGGAGGGAAGATAAGCTCGATTCTTATCGCATATGCGCGCACACATGCAAACAAAACAAAAACAAAAACACGTAAATATATGTATATGTATGTATGTATGTGAGTAAACTAATTTTGTATATTTTCTGTGATAAGACAACGTAGTCCGAGAATAAAATGGCAAGGGGAAAAATCGTTGATAAGAATGGCGGAATGTAGGCGAAACTCCATGTATGAATATACTTAAGTGTTTGTATACGCTCAGTGTGTGTGTGTGTTTGTGTTTGCGTGCGCATGTATGAGTAGCAACGTGCAAAGAATGCAAGACTAATGTAAACACATAATGGAGGAAAAATTAGCAAATTTGCATAGCAAAGCAAAATAAAATAAGTATTTTCAACGTAGTTAAGCAAATGAGGCAGCAAAAAAAAATAATTTACCGAAAAAATGCGAATGCGCTATTTTCAATTACGTGAACATACATAAATTAATAATGTAATACATGCAAAAGCAAAAATGATGTAAATGATTGTAAAACATACATATATTGGCCGCCTGAGAAAGTAAATCAAAAGCTAGAAGTTTGTTATTTGGAAGTAGAGGTTGACATTTTTGATTAATTTAAAAAGTGGGCAAAATTTTTGATAACTTAAAAGTTGGACCTAAAATTTTGGATGATTTAAAAGTGGGCTTACATTTTTGTTCATTTAAAAATTGCACACAAATTTTGGGACATTTAAGAACTGGACATACATTTTTGATCATGCACATTTTTTGCCAGTTATAATTTTATGAAACTAGAAAAATCGGATATGAATCGGATATAATTTTCGAATCCTTAACTGGTTATAGAATCTCCCCGCCGATATAAACTTTTGCTCATTTGAAAACTGGACAGCATTTCTGGCTGTTTTGAAAGGGGGATATATGTTCATTTTTGGTAATTTAAAAAATTTATATATGTACATAAATTATTTATCATAAAATTACCGAAAATTCATTTCCAGTCTTTAACATAAGCGTTCGTAATTAGAAAATGCTTTGGAAGTCCTAAATTAACAAATTTTCTTGATTTAATATTTCAAGTGGTTGACTCTTTCCAACACCCGCAGCGTGTCCAAGCCAAAATTCATCAACTACAGTTAACAACGCCCAAAGGAATTCAAAAATAAAACCCACTGCCTTCCATTTGAAAACTTTTGTTTTTCGTAATTTCATTAAAAAAAAAAATTAACTTTCGCACAGCCGGACGCGTAGTCGCGCACAATGAAGCAACAGGGTTTGTGCGTGTAGGGCCGAATCCTGACAGTTGCTAAATGTTGCTACAGTGCTAACCACACCAACACAACCACATTTACATGCGCCACGCCACATTGACATGCCGCCAACGTTACGAATTTATTACGTTTTCATTGCCAGCGCAATATGGACTTTGATGCTGTCAGCAACCCAAAAAACAAAACACTTTCAGCCTTCACTCAACCAAATATGTACATACATACTTATGTTTATATGGATGTATGTACGAGTAAGTACGTTTTTGCATATGCGTTAGCATATTTACAAAAAATACACCCACACTCGCATGTAAACACTTTCTAGGGATTCTGTCTGCGCGTGTAATAAAATTATTTGCCTCCTTCACCTTTGCCACGGCTCATTTGGTTAGCAAACTTGGAGGCAAAAGAGAGATACTCAAGCGGTTATAGTCTGTGCGCGCGAAAACAGGTGAAAATAAATGCAATCGACCTTTTTTCTACTCGAAACTCTTGCTGTGGCGTTGATGAGCATATCAATGTCGGTCTGCAACCATTCAAAGCAAATATTTTACGCATTTCGCTGGCTAGGATTGCTTTGCATATATATGTACAACGAAAATTCTATTAAAGTTGTGTGTTTTGATCATTTGTATGGTATGTTGAAAAGGCGTTTTCTCAAGCTGTGAATCTCTTAAAAATTTACCAAAGCTGGAAATCTCTTAGCAATTTTCCAAATGATAGATTTCCAAAACTTAGTAACTAAGTAAAATAACAGCAAGAGGAGATGCAAAATATGTATGCCAACATGCTACATTAAAAAGTTTTTCTGGCTGAAAAGTACATATCGTCACCTGAAATGCAAAATAACGTAAAACATTCGTCACTGAAATGCAAAAAGTCCCAACTTATAAAAAAATCAAAAATTCACTTTTTGATTGTTTTGATGGATTTCAACAAATTACAACTCCCACGTCGTTTTATGAAAAAAAAATAAAATAAATTTGCATGACTTTTTCCATTTCCGTAACGATGTTGTTACGTTATTTTGCATTTCAGGTGACGATATATATATGTATATAACTATGTACATACATACGTAGCAAAGTGGTAGAGCGCAATTTGTAAAAGAACTCCAGTTAACGAATTGGAATCAATTTTAAACAAAAGTGAAAATTGGCAAAAAAAACAAGTATTTTTAGAAAATTGCTATAGCAAAAAAAACAGCAACTACATACGTGCATAAAAATAAAGTCTCATACATATGGTAGCAATTTAGTTACTAATTTTTGATAAGATTTTTTTGTGTCAACAATATTTTTGTGGCATAAATATAATGGCAGATTTCAGAAAAAATTGGCAAAAACTGTAATTCTAAAGAAAGGGCGCGTACAAAAACTAGAGCAAAACATACATGGCAATGGTATCTGGCTAAAGTTTGTAACTGTCTTTGACTGCATATTCAAAGTATATTCATACTACTAGAAGGCGAAAGTTGGATGACCTTAGTGGAGTCACTATTGAAAAATCCCTTTAATCCCATATGAAAAAAAATAATAATAATTAACAAAAAACATCCAAAGCCACGATAGAGTTTTCACAATCGTAGCAGAGCTTTCGTAAGACTAACAGGGCATCTAGCTTTCAACTCACCACAGTCTTTCGAAAGGCAAAAATGTCTTGCTGGCTGTTGTTGCAGCTGCTTATTTCCGGTGTTTGGCGGAGGCGTGTGCGAGGACGTTTCAGATTTAAACTGCTGTCATAAGTCATAACTAGAGACTGCAAGAAAAATAGTCGATTAATTAATCATATGATTAATCACCTTTTCGTTTTCAGTTGTGTACAAGAGAATTATGAGGGGCCCAAATATCGAACTAATTTTCTACTGATTCTAATAACGACATTTCAACTACAGAATTCATATTTCTTTAAAATATTTTTACGATTATTTTATAATTAATCGATAAATATTCGATTAGTGAAACACAAAACTACGATACAATTAAATCGTAAATTGCACGAAACTAATCGATTAACTTAATCAAATGATTAATCGCGGTCCTTTGTATTTCTTAGTTAAAATGCACGTTCTGTCGATTGTGCAAAAAAATTACACTGTCGACAACGGTAAAAATTCAAATCTATAACAACAGACAGATGGCACGCAATCCGATATCGATGACGATAAGACTAATTTTCCTAACAATTTACCGCCTTCAATTTTGGGTTCAATTACGAGTAGAGCGACAAATAAATAGGCAAAAATCGATTTCATAAGAACAAAAATCGATAAAGTGATACAACCCATGCCTAATGTAACAATATAATTATGATAAAAATACAAATATCGGTAAAAAGTATATCGATAATTAACTTATTAAATCAAATGTAGGGTTCTATTGCAAACAGACGTTGATGACTGTAATAAAGTAGTGGGAACGAAATCGATATCGAATCAATATCGAAAACAATCTATAGAGCAATCGAAATCGATAACTACAGTGAAAACATCGCGATAAGGATAGAAATGTCAATACCATAATAATACCAATGGCTGGAATGTTATCGATACCGATGAACAAATCTTTTTTTCTGAAATTTTTACAGCAGAATTGCATTAGTAGCTGTACTAATCGCATTCTAGTTTTTATCAACAGTCCATTTTTTAATGAAATTACTATTTTGCAAGCAATATTATTTCGGTTATAATATTTCATATAGCAATCTAAAACACGTCCCCTCTACATAGGTCAAAAATCAAATACTTTTTTCGACAGTCACAACATTTGCAGGACATTTTACCGTATCCTTGGAATATGTAATTAAGTAGATGTTTAAAAATTTCATTTATTGCGCCCTTCGCGTCATGTCAGCTACACAAACAACCAAAAACATGAGTTTTTCTAATTATTTACCCACTTCAAAACTTTCCAAAAATTAATTAATAACTTCTCAACCATTATAAGCAGTTATATGTACACAGAAGACGACGGGCATAGTTGTTTACATAATTAAATTCTGTCACATTTTAACATTGAATAAAAAACCTATTATCGAAAGGTTTGCGCTATTAACTGCCATCATTAGTATGTCAATAATGTGTGAGTGGAGTGAGTTGCTGAAATCTTGTTTGAGAATTTTTGTTTTGTGTACAAGCCTACAAGCATATTGTGATTAAGTGTTTCGCTCCAACCCATTTATTAATTTATAGCGCAAATATTAACTGGAAATTTTCCATAGCAAGATTTGTGAGTATAATTATGTAGGTATGTATGTATGTACGGGTACTGAATTTCTACATTTCTCTTCCACATTTTCGCTTCTTTGTACAATGCCTGCTGCGCGGCACTGAATGGCAGCTGATGACGTTGGTAAAGATTTTTATTTATGTTTATTCTTCTTTTTTAATTATTATAAAATGCTAAATAAGGAGAATAAACTGCAAAAAGGGGTGTGCGTTTATATAAAAATTTGCCACATGAAATCAATTTAGANACCACTCCTATCTGCCTTGCCTAGCTACGAGTACGTAACCTTGTCTTGCATACTTCGCCAGAGCAATAACTCAGCGCAATGAATGGCATGTAAGAAATGGCAAATATATATATATGGATATAGGTAAATATGTAATTTTCAGGTACTGAGTGTACTTTTTATAAAGATTTACATGTACCGTTCTAAGTTGATTCCTGCAACATTCGACGATTGTCCTTGGGCCCTGTTTATTGTCATTGCAAAAATTATGCGAACTGGAAGCTAAAGTCTTTTTAATAAATTCGAAAGGCACATCAGAAAGAATTAAAGGGATTCGTGGTATAAAAACACCATTTATTGCCGGTTTTCCAGGAAAATTGTTACTTCATGATGCTGGGATGTAAATTTTAAACGATCATCGATTTCCATTTCACAATTTTGGTGGTCTTAAGTTTCTGAGCATCATTATTGGTGATTCGAATTTAAGAAATAATTGATAAGGTGCCATACCTGATGGTTCAAGCGAATTCAGAAGCGCTACGGAGTAATTTACAGCTTGTTCTAGATAAGTGACCAGATGTCAACATTGAGGTCGTTCACTTAATCATGATTTTTGTAATCATCTACATTGTAGATTCTACAATATCATGGAAGACTCTGTTAACGACATCATTCACATATTCAGTCAAGTCACAGGCCTAATGCTTCTAAAATGGCAATTTTGGCAACTGCCATTCAACTCACCATAGTCTCTCGAAAGACAAAAGTCTTTCGTAAGAAAATTGTCAATTCTGCCAACTATACCGAACGCTCTTTTTTAAAAAATCAATTAAATTTACAAAATATATACTATTTTCTTTTTAAAAAATATAAAAACTAATCAATAAAAGAAAAGAAAATTAAAAAATGGAAAAATATATAAAATGAAAATAAAGCAAAAATAAATAAAAATATTTTTAAAAGTTAAATGACACAGAAAAAAATATTCTTTGGTTTTAAAACAATAAAATCTAAAAATTAAATTTGAAAAAAAAGTTAGTAAAAACCGAAGGAAATAGTGCTTAAAATTTAAATATAATAAATATAAATATGTTACTTCTTAAAACAAAATCTTTAGTTAAATATTAATTAGATAAATTTAAAAAAGACAAAGAAAAAATAAAGCAAAATCCTAAAAATTTAAATTAAAAAATTTAATTAAACTAAATAAACAGAAGAAATAAATAAGATATGTTTCCAAAAATTATCTAAATGAAATTAAAAAATGTTTTTCATTAACAAAATTAATTTTTTTAATTAAGAAAAATCAACTAAAAAAAGGAAAAGAATATAAAAAGAGATAAAATAAAATCAGTTCCAAAAAACTATCTATATGTGATTGAAAAAAAAATCTAAAACAGTAACATCTAAACATGCAAAGAAAATTAAATTAGGAAAGAAAAAAATACATAAAATAAATCAAGTACCTGTAAATTAAATGAAATTAAAAAATACATATTTTCCTTTTTAAAACTATAAAATCTAAAACTTAAAAAAAAGTTCAATTAAAAAGGAAAACAAAATTAACTAAATAATGAAAATTTAAAATCAGTTCCTAAAACTTAAATGAAATTTAAAAAAAAATATTCTCCTTTTAAAAACAATGACATCGAAAAATTAACACAAAATTAAATTAAAGAAAAAAATATTAATGATACCTAAAATACGTTTCTAATAATTAAGTGAAATTAAAATATTTATATGTTTCATTTATACACACATTCACATTTACATATAGAAGAAGAAAAATAAAAAGAAGAAGACGAAGATGAAGCTAGTTATACAAAAAAAAATAAAAATAAGACAACACAAAGTCAAGAAAATACCAGACTCTTAAATCCACCCTTATTTTCTCCTTTAAGGCCAGTGGGCAGCTCTCAAGAAAACGGTCAAGAAAAACATTGCCATTATTTCGTGTGTGTGTCCAAGGAATTTTGACGTCTGATACTTTACCAGTCTGTTGCCTCACTCTTTTCCGTTGCAGGCATAGGTTGCCCTGTGCTCTTTTTTCACAAAAAAAATTTAGAAACCTGTAGTAGAAAGCGTAGCAAATTTCTTAAGAACCTCAAGAAAATTTCTTAGCCATTTCCTGTGCGTCATTTTATATGGAGTTTTTGCTTTTTTTGAGAGCTGCATACTGGCTTGTTTAATTCTCATATCTAAATTATTTTATGACATTCTTAAGAAGCATTATCATAGAAACGAACATTGCGAAAATTATCATATTGCAAATTTTTTTACACACTTCTGTTAAAATGCGCTGCTAAGTGTTTAGCAACTGTTGGCTAATTAAATCTAGCAAACTGCAAAATTTAGCACACAAGGCGCGCAAGCTGACTGATATTCGCCGACGATGCTGTGACAAAGTGTAAAAATTTCGCTACATAATACATATGTGCAGTAGGGTGATCCAAAAACGCTTGTGGGAAAAAGTAAAGTCGGAATTTGAATGCTCTCACCCCAGAAGATTGTTCAATAATGAAAGAATCAAAAAATATTTAGAAGTCGCACAAAGCACTCAAAGTTTTCCATTTATTATATATGGGCAAAACAACTTTTCGTAGAAATGGTATAGAATTTTTGAGAGTCAATATTTTTCGATCGGAATTCCTTATTTAACCATTTTTTCATAGTAAATATATTTTATTGGTACCCCTCATTGCATTTTCAGGGTTTTTTTGGCGGACATATAAAATATAGTTACTGTAAAAAAAGGTCAAATAAACAAGTGGGTATTATTATTGGAAGTCTCTTGAAGATTGCCAGAGTTTTCCGATCAAAAAATATTGATTTGATTTTCAATAAAAATATAATTTTTATTATATAATATATTTTTTTCTGTATATAACAATCCTAGGGGGTGAGATAATTTAAATTCCGACTTCACTTCTTATTTTTTTTGACCAACCTAATGTAGATACATATAATATGTGCGATGTGCATGCCTGTATTGGCAGTTAGCTTTCTAGATTTCTCTATAAAGGAAATTTGCAAACAAACGACGGGAAAATAACTTTCGAGAAAAGCTATTCAAGGCACTCTTTTTGATGGCAAATCCGTTTAAACTCGAATACGCATTCAACAGATTGCCATAGTTAAGTAGAAGTTGTACGAAGGCTGAATGTAGTAAACATACATATAAGTTAGAAAAAGGAATATTATCACACACACACACGTTTTCGCGCACACAGATTAGCGCTGCAAGTGCGCTCTCCCGCCAACTACGACCCAGCAAAAACTTTAAACTTTTTGGAAAGTATATATTTTTGTATCAATGGACTAACGCAATACAAGTCGCCTTCAGACAATTTATCTGTAATGCAATGGCAAGCAATTTTACATTTATTCGATTACCTCCAATGAAATGCACATGTTAAAGTAGTCCAATCTGTAAACGAAAAGGTAAGCGGTTACTCTCGAAAAGTGCTTCCCCAATTTGGGGTGACTGCTTACCTTTTCGTTTACAGAATGCCTTATTTTAACACGTTAATGTCATTGGAGGTGTATTGCGTTACTCTATTGATACACAAAAATAAGTGCTTCCCAAAAAATGAAAAGTTTTTGCTGGGGAGCGACAACTGCATACATACATATATAAATAATGAGCGATAGTTGAGGAAACTATGTATGTAGTTGTAAATTGCATGCGCGTGTAAAATTTGTCCTTATTTCATGCATTTTAAATTACATTTCTGCACGCACACACATGCGATTTCAATGTCACATACTACATGCACATAAGACTTAAGCATACCCGGCCAGCAAACACAAACGAAAATTTTGCCAAAGTGCAGTCTAGTACAATTCTCCGTACCCGGAAACGAATAGAAAACGACTACAATTTTCATACATTTACGTATCCCAGAACGTCCACAAAACAGCGGTGGTTTTCGTATTCGGAAAACGTCCAAAACGTTCGAAAAAGATGATGTTACTTGAAAGCAATTTTGCTATTTGTCTTCTGGACGCTAAGAAGATGCCGTGTTCCAATTCCATCAGGCGCTTCCTTAAGTTTCCTTTATTTGTTTTTTTTTTTAGCATGAAAAAGTGTCTATGAAGTGCAGAAGAAAAGCGTATTGAACAAAAAATTCAATCAGCCA
>NW_016167535.1:0-11780 GCF_001687245.7 Rhagoletis zephyria
CCCGTTTTAATTAATTTGTTTCTTAATGGATTGTGGAAGCGTTACCGGATTGATTTACCCGCTATTTATGATGGAATAAAATTTAAATAAAAATTCCATTAACTGAATCAATTAAATATGTCGTTGACTGTCAATTATATTAATCGGCAAATGAGATAAAATTGTAAATTTACTGCAATTTTTGAAAAAAAAAAACTTTTCAAATGAAATTCTCCATGACCCATAATCTAACACTTGGTTAAGTTGTACAACATGTAATAATTGCTTTACAAATCCGCTGCTGATATCCCAGTAATTAGAATAATAGAAGTAATTGTAATTAGATAGTAAATAATACTGTGCGACAGTGAAAATACACGCGAGACTTAGTACATGTTCGAATACAACACAAAAATATATTTCTTATAGTCCCTGAACCCTTAATTTTTTATGTATAACATAATTGCTTGCTGTACGAAAATAGCGGCGTTTCTTAAATAACAAAAATTACACGGTTTGAGAACTATGAGAAACCTATTGTTGTGCTTATTTGATTCTAGCTATTTTACATACTTCCTTGTGTTTCGGGTGTATTCTACTTATTTTTGTTGTAACACAGTGTATGCAGTTTATTCATTGTGTTGAGATTTTATAAACTTCTGGTACATAGATGCGGTTTAAATATTTTGCAGAAATTTTAGCGGATCGTCCAAGTAAAGGCCTTTTAAGCTACATGTTAGCTCAGCTAGCATTTGCAATAAAATAGGATTTACAATAATCATAAAAAATCTTATAGCGTTTTCTTTTCTCGGAAAAAGGCTGCACTTATTCTGCCTTGTGTTAGCGCTGTCACATTTTCATGTTCTTTTCTCAGCCCTTTCAGAAGGCGTCGGGTTCTTTTCTCAGCAGGTTGCACTCTGATCCGGCGAAAGTACTGCCTTTTCTGCCCTCAAATAAACGTGAGGGTGAGAGTTGCATGGTTGATTTTTAATTTAATCTTGTAAAAATGCAATTATTTTCCCTATCAGAAATACGTGTTTTGCTTTAAAATTGTTAAAAACTTACAGGCCAAGTGAATAGTTCAGCTTTATTAAGTACTATAAATAAATTGTGATGGAATAGTATATTTTCTGTTTCATTCTCATATAAAGAACGCAAAATTTTCTCAGGTTTCAGGGCAACGCAAAGCAAGAGTTCCCATATAAAAGGGCAGAACTTTTTTTGAGAAAAGAAAACGCTATTAATTTGGAAACTCTTGGCGGAAAAGGGCAATGGCAAATACAAATCATTTGACATTGTCGAATCTTTATTGATATCTACAAAACTGACAATGGCTTGACCCATCCGGGATCTACAGGGAATAAAATGGGGATAACTTGACTATGGACTATATGGTAGAAAATCGGTGGATAGGCAGGAGTTCAAGTGTCTGCAGTAACAGTAAAGCTGCGCTCAAAGCCTTGGTCAGCCCTCTAACTACTTCAAGACTAGTTCTCTGCTAAACTAAGCTCTAAAACATGCAAGGGCCTTCCCTTAAACTAGTAAATCCTCGGAAATCTCGCAAAGCTCGTAAATTTACGAGCCTAGTAAAAGAACTAACCAAATTTGTGTGGAGTTCTATTTACGAGGTAAATTTGATGCGCAAAGGANGAACTAAGCTCTAAAACATGCAGGGCCTTCCCTTAAACTAGTAAATGCTCGGAAATCTCGCAAAGCTCGTAAATTTACGAGCCTGGTAAAAGAACTGTCCAAATTTGTGTGGAGTTCTATTTACGAGGTAAATTTGATGCGCAAAGGACCTCGCAAACTTCAGTGTTGCTAAATATATGATAAAATAATGAAAAAAATAATGGACGAATAGAATTAATGAATTTCATCCACTAACTGTATTGACTTAGGTTTTCTGATAATTTTCGGCATTTTTAATTGTATTTTAGCCAAGAGTAATAGAGATGGCGGGATGTTATGGGAAATAATACGAAACAAAATTGTTTCACAAAATCCTAGTTGATCAGTCAAACAGTCACTTTACGCACCTACTTACACCTTTTCACAAAGGGAGCGTTCCCATAAAAGCCTCGTAAACTAACGAGATTTTCACGGTTAAAGACTTAAAGGAATCTCCTACTAAATTCCTTTTATTCTGGGCACCTGGTACATATCGTCGTTTAAAGTACAAAACCGCGTATCGTCATTCTGTAAAACCGCGTAACTGACATTGGCTGCCAAAAATTGGATTTGCTCACACAAGCTCCTGGCTCAATCCTTATCCATTCGTCCTGAAATATACTAGCAAGCTATGCGATTGCTTTATAAAAAAGAGAATCATTTTGAAATATGAGTGTTTTTACGCTCTAGAAAATAATTTCTACATCTTCACATATGCGGTTTTGCATTTTGCTGATACGCGGTTTTGCATTTTGTTGATACGCGGTTTTGCACCTTAAACGACGATATGTTATAATTAGTTTTAGACGTGAACAAGCGTACACACTAATATATACGCATACATACATACATACATATGTATATGAGTGTGGCTTTATATATTTTTTAGTAAAACCTACACACCTACATACATACATAGCTATAACTATGTACATAAATCAATTACCAACCCAACTTAAATATCTGACTGTATCATGCTTGATTGCATTGACAATTATCGATTTATTATGTAAACAGAATCAAAATCAAAACCGATGCACATGCATCCATATCTACTTATTTACTTAGATATTCATAAGAGCAATGTGTGTTTCCGTATGTATGTATAAGAAAGCCATCGCGTTGCTAACCCGCCTTCTATCTCCATCAGCTACATATGTACATATTACTTATACAAGCATAGCATTTGCTTTGACAGTAAACGCGCACCGTACAGCTTGATTCATCGGATTAGTCAAGTCAAAAGTAACTTTGTTCTGCAGCGTATGAATATGTATCTACACATCTAAACGCTGTCTTTACTATAAAATCAGCACACTCGCGAATTGGTCTAGTAATTACCTCCTGCAAATGAATCTGAATAAATAAGCGAAAAATTCATATACACATGTATGTGTGTTTGTGCATAAGCATATGCATGTTAAGTAGTTGCATATATATATATATATATGTATACATTAGGGTGCCCATCGAAAAAGCTTTTTTTGTTTGGAAATTTTAAGACCCTACCCCCTAATTTTATTCGTTTTTATGAGAAATATTATTGCCTCTTTTTATAGATTTTTTAAAGGTCATTTAGAGGTCGCGACTTGTCGATTTAGGTCAGAAAATAGGATTTTATAGATTTATGAGTTTTTGAATGACTATTTTTGATTCCATTTCAAAGACTGAATATGATCTGAGCAGGGGATATATAGGGCTTTTTTATCGGATAAATTAAATTTTATACAATTTCAAAATTTGAAGTACTATCTAAAATTATATCTATTTTCAAATAAACTGATACCCCATCTATTGCAATCGCATAAAAATTGTCGAAGTTAGGCGAATTTTCTGAAATGCGGCCTTGAATTTATATGTGTTTATGTACCGGAATTTCAGATTTTAATAGCAGTGTGGCTAAGAAATTTATCGAGTTTTATCGATATTTACTCGAAAAAATGTATTTCAATGTTCCGCAGCGAAGTCTACGGAATCATAATATTTTCTGGTTGGGCACTGTTAAAACTAATTATGCTTGTAATGCTCCGATTCTGAGAACTTTGAGAGAATTTAATTCGCAAACTACTATTTCAAAATGTTACTAAATGAATTAGACAGGTCCACAAAAAAATAGATGAAAGGTTCCTTTGACCAAACCTAGTCTGTTATATGTTTATGGGGTCGCTGAACACGAATCCGTCCGTTTTGCTCCATCACGTCTGGATTTTTTTCTAACCTCAAAAAACATCTCGGACTTTACGTGACAGAGAAAACCCGAGGAGTTTTTTGTGGTTAGGGAAAAATCTAGACGTGATGAAGTAAAACGGACTTCAGATTCGTGTTCAGCGACCCCAAAAACATCTCATAGACTAAGTTTGGTCAAAGGAACCTATCTGAGGTCCGTTTTGCTCCATCACGTCTAGATTTTTTCCTACCCTCAAAAAACACCTCGGATTTTCTCTGTCACGTAAAATTCGAGATGTTTTTTGAGGTTAGAAAAAGCTCTTTGACCTTTTCGTTTAAGTATTGCAAACAGTTTGAATGTTGTATTGATATGGTTTTTATTGTAGAACAAAGGATACGAATATATTTACGAAAAAGACTCAAATTAAACTAAAAATATATATTGTTAAAACACGTCGGCGGCGAACTAATTGTTCACCAGAACGAATCTGACTCGAATTCGATTCGAGGTCGTTTGGCAAATTGGGATGCGAGCGTTAGCAGTGCAAGCTGCCAAGAAATGTGCAACTCGTTAGAACAATTGCCAACAATGACAAAAGCAACGACGCCAACGCGTGGATGAGGCTTGTGGATGGATGGAGCGTATCGGGCAGTCGGCTAGTCGGGTGGGTGTGTGGATGAGTGCCCGCGCGTATTTGGCGGTGATGCATTTTGAAGCAACGTTTTACAATGCCGGCCGGGAAGTGCAGTGTGACGCCGGTACAGTTGCACGCGCTATAATCAAACATACATAGGTACATACATATGTACATACATATACTGCATACGTTTTTGCGTTGGTTAGCTTCATTGGACGGGCAGTCGCCGCCGTTGTTTTTGCAATACATTTACTGCAATTAATTTTTATTTAAACCAAACAACTGACAGGCTACACTCCTCAGCACCCCCTGCAGTTGACCGTCAGCGGAAAATACTTGCGCATTAGCTTTGGTGTTTGCCTATGTACGGCTAGTTTTTGTTCAAAGTATGCATGTTCAATGCACGAACGAGCATACGTACACACTTATTTGCCTTGCTGTTTGTTTGTGCTAATTTTTGTCACCTTGAACATGAAAATTGTGCACTTGGCATAGATACGTCGAATATTTTATTTTCCGACTTTTCGAATGTTGTTCAATAACATCAGAAAAAATGAGCGCATATGCTGTACATACATATCTACATATGTACATACATACGTACCCAATTTGCCACAGAACCAGCACGAGTTCGAATCGAACTCGATTCGAAGTCGGTCTGGTGAACTCATCTGGGTGAACTCGAATCGACGTACAGTATAATTCCGTCGACGATCTCATCAAATCGAGTGCGACTTGACGTGGGTATGGTGGACTCGTCTGGGTGAACTCGGAAAAACTATCAAAGNTAGCACGAGTTCGAAACGAACTCGATTCGAAGTCGGTCTGGTGAACTCATCTGGGTGAACTCGAATCGACGTACAGTATAATTCCGTCTACGATCTCATCAAATCGAGTGCGACTCGACGTGGGTATGGTGGACTCGTCTGGGTGAACTCGGAAAAACTATCAAAGATCATTAACAGGTTTGAGCCACTTCAAACTTGAACTCTATGATACTAAAAATGTATCGGGTGTAAAACTGTTTGCTATTGTTGTCTTTATTTCTGATTAAAAAGTGTGAATTTGAATTTTTTAAATATTGCGCAGTTTGAAACTTAAATTTATATGCTTTTTGTTTTAGAATTCAGAGCATACATACATTTCTCCAAAAAAACACAGTACATAATTTTAATTTAAGCTTTCTAAATATCAAATTTTTTTTCAATAAAAAAATAAAAAAATATATTTTTAGCATCTTTTTTTCCGCCCGCCAGCGACGAGTTCACCGGCGAACCGCAGATTCGGAATAGAATTCGTTTGGCAAATTGGGTATGTNAGTTTGAAACTTAATTTTATATGCTTTTTGTTTTAGAATTCAGAGCATACATACATTTCTCCAAAAAAACACAGTACATAATTTTAATTCAAGCTTTCTAAATATCAAATTTTTTTTCAATAAAAAAATAAAAAAATATATTTTTAGCATCGTTTTTTCCGCCCGCCAGCGACGAGTTCACCGGCGAACCGCATATTCGGAATAGAATTCGTTTGGCAAATTGGGTATGTACATAATGTTCGTACATATGTACATACGTATGTAGGTGCACAATGGCATGTTTAAATGCCATTTTATGCGGGCTTCTTTTGCCATGTACGCAAGCTCGAATGTAATGGCATGCAGGCGTTCATTGCTACATATTAATTTAAATATAAATAACTGCAGAAGAATTCATGCCATTTCAGCAGCGTTTGACGACAATATCAGCCTTCACTATGGTGGCCGTAGTTCGATGAAACTTTGCATAGTGTGCCTTGTAGGGCGATTAGGTAACTCAAAGCCATTGACTAAGCTGAAATAACTGACGATGGCTAGGCTGAATTCACGCTGAGCATGTGCGGTGCTTTATTTACACTTAGAAAATGTTGAATACGTAATTGTGCTGCCTGGTAACCGGCTACGCTAGGGTGGTTGCCATTTTTGGAGCATATGCATTAATTCTAACGAGTTGGAAAAACATCGATGTATCGTTTTTATAACCGATGTTTTTTAACATCGATGTTTGTTGTGGGAACATCGATGTTTGTTGTGGGAACATCGATGTTTTTAAGAGCGCTGTTGCATCCCGACCCTCGACAGGCAATGGCAAACCTTCGAGTGTATTTCTGCCATGAAAAAGCTTCCCATAAAATCCATTTGACATTCGGATTCAAAGTAAAACTCCATTTGTGTAACAACATCAAAACACACACCACAAATTGAAGGAGAAGCTCGACCAAATACTTAGCAAAGTGTAAGCGCTAAAATATGATTACTATTATGCTGTAAATTATAACTGTTTAAAACTCACACTACACTGCAAGAAATATCGAACAAAAAATTATTTCAAAAATTATGCCAACCAAAAATCATCAAATATTAGATAAGAATTCTCTTACAAGATGGTAAACAAATATGCACCAATTTATTATTATTTTTTAATTGCTCTGAAAACATTTATTAACAACAAAAAGCAATCTGTCAATGATTATCCCTAAAACTAAAAATTTATCGTTTCGGTGGAACAACTTTATAGCTAGGGGCATGTATATATGAAAATCATATCTTGGATTGTAAAACAGGCCTTTGGATTGAAAATATGTGATTATTACATACATATATATCGTCCCGTTTCTGCATTAACCTCATATCTGCAATAGAGTCATTCTAGAGAGTCTAAGAAAAAATGCTTATTTTCTTCCCAACAAACATCGATGTTCCCACAACAAACATCGATGTTCCCACAACAAACATCGATGTTCAAAAACATCGATTATAAAAACGATACATCGATGTTTTACCGATGTTTTAACTTCTCATCTACTACACGAAAAAAAATGTAGCCTAAAATATTTTTTAAACTCGAAAGAACTAGATTCTCATATCCGCTACAAACCTTAACTTTATACAAAACTTTGAAAAACTCAACACATTTTATCTTAAATTTGAGCTTTTTTATCAGAATTTTTAGAAAAAGCCGCTAAAAATCGCCCTGATTTTTAACGAATTGGTTTTGCTGACGGGGTTTTGCGAATTTTAGCATATAAAAGTAAATTGTAGAATTAAATGCGAAAGATCTTTTGCAAACAAAATTAAAAAAATTAACGCCAATTATTATAAATTGCACCTCTTATATGAAAAAAAAAACGCTAAACTTGCCAGAGGAAAATCATTAAAAGTCAAAGCGATTTTTAGCCGCTTAAAATTTCCACCTGTTTTATTAGAATTACATACCCAGAATTTTTCAATATATTCAGACTAAAAAGTTTAAAATTTAGAGGAAAATTTGTGGAATTTTTTAAGTTCTGGTTATGGAATGAACAATATTTTTATAAAAAAATAACAAAAAAAATTTAACTTAAAAAACTACAAATATTTAACAAAAATCAGTATGCACTCACGTTTGATCGCCAGTGTATGTATGTACATATGGAAATTTTATTTAGTGTTAGCTTGTTTCTTCCACACCAATCAGAAAAACAGTTCAACTCAGATTGGAGGGTTTGAGCATCCGATATATTAGAAACTCTTAAAAATATTTTTAAGTCATCTGCATACATTAAATAATTGCAGTGCTTAAACAGACACTTACATCATTAATGAAGATAACAAAAAATAGAGGCCCTAGTATACTTCCCTGAGGAACCCCTGAAGTTGCAATGTAAGGGAAAGATCTTATATTGTCTATAACAACATAATTTACTCTCTTTTTACCTCCCTTTTATTAGCTCGGGATGTAACTATGTAATACGGATACGTCTAAAAGATGCAGCGATTTCTATTCTCATACCTGATGACAGTACGAATGCAAATTATAATAGCGAGGTTTTAGTCTTTAAACTATAATTTTATTTAAGAACGATTCAATCCATAATAAAAAGGTGGAATGAAAACCCAAATTACCTAACTTAGCCAACAAGGCACTATGGGAAACTCTATCAAAGGCTTTAGAGATATCCGTGTAAATTGAGTCAACTTGGTGGCCATTCGAAAAAGATGAAATACAGTAATTTGAAAAAAAACGGAAAGATTTGTGATCGTTGAGCGCGCAGGAACAAACCCGTGCTGGGACGGTCAAATAAAATGTTTTAACGCGAACGATAACTTGGTCATTTTTTTCAAAAAGTTTCGAGATGTTGGTAAGTTTGGAGATTGGGCGGTAATTGGAGACTTCATTTTGTGAATAGGGGTAATAAACGCAATTTTCCAACTCATCAAGAAAAGTGGCACTTTTTAAAGATAAGTTAAATAAATACAAAAGAGGCTCGGAAATTGGGGATGCACATTTTTTTAAAAAGAAACATGACAAATAATGTGCATCGCATTTATGGGAATTGTTAAGATTTTGAATCCCAGTAATGATATCATCTTCTTTAAGAACTAACGAGCCGAAATCTACAGATGAAGTAATGTTTTTTAAAATGGAATCGTCACTCTAACGGTCTTCCTCGACGAAATTAGTCTTAAAAAAGTCCGCAAAGAGGTAAGCAGATTCAGTTGGGGACACGGAACGCTTACCAAGATAAGACATAGACGTTCGTTTCGAATGAATGAAATTCCAAAACGATTTTGGATTTGATTTGATATTATTTTCAAAGCCTATTAGGTAGTTTTTATAAAGAAATTTATTAAGGCAGTTGAACTCATTCAGGTAATAAAGATATTTTGTTTTATAATCAATAGAACCTGAATTTTTGTGCATCTTATAAAATTTGTTCCGCAGATTTATTAACTTTTTTAAATCTTTTGTATACCAAGGCAGTTTGTATACCCTCTGAGGCACACGAGGGATAATCTCATTTGAAATTTCAAAAATTTTGCGCTTAAAATGTGTCTTAAATATGTCAATATTATTTATTTAAATATGAATAAACATTTTGAAATGAGTCCAGAAAAGAAGCTTTGATAATCTAGCTCCAAAAGCTTGCTTCTATCCTGAATGATGGTTGCACCAGCTTCCGAGAACAAGCGCTCGCATTTTTGGACGAAACATCGATGTTTTGAAAACATCGTTTGCATCCCTAGTCGAGGGGTGACAGCTGTTAGAAAAACTGTTTCGGCGTGGTAGTACGCACCTCTAACCACTTAGCCAAGGCAGCCGTTTACTTACAGTATAATTCGAAGTTAAAGCCCTTTGTTTGCATTTAAATTATTGTATATGAATTCAATATGAATACGACAATTAAGAATCGGCATTAGGGATGTCATTATCACGGGATTAGTCCCGGGATTTAGATGTTCATTACTTCTGAACAACTTAAATCGAAAAAATTGCTTCTATCTCTCTTATCATAAAATAAATAATAAATAAATGGGTTTCAAACCTACTTTTTTATTTAAAGTGGCGTCTTTATTTTTTCTTTCTGATGTCAGGATTTATTTTAATGGACTCTCAAATTTCAAAAATATGATTAATTCCAAAAATTATTTAAAAAATTGAATCCAACGTAGAATAAAAATATGGGTACCAAATGAAAGAGGAAATTTCTTTAGAATGTAAAAAAATTAAATTTTGTTGGACTCACAAGGGCGAATAGGTAATTTTTTAAGCTGATAAAGTTGGAAGGATGAAACTCGAAGATGTTATCGAGTTTATATAAGTCCTTAACAAATAATTAAATAATTTTTTCAAAAACAAATATTGCGAAATTTCAAGAAGAAACTTTTAAAAGAACATTTTCAATATATACCACTCCTTCTGCACCAAAAAATTTAATCTGATTAAATTCTACAGAATTTCCTCTTTAATTGGATACCCATACTTCTTCTCCAAGCACAGTTCACTGAATTTTTTAAATCATTTTTGAATTACTCACGTCAGAGTGAAAAACTAAAAACGAAATTTTACTATATTTGGCCCATGGTTTCGTGAATATATTGATTTTTGGGTATAAAATTTACTATCACACGCTATTATATGTATAGTGAGCTAGACATTTATAAAAAAATATTAAATATTAAATAAAAAAATATATGTAGCCAATACTGGACAAGAAAAAGAGTTTCTATTATTGCCATCAGTGCAACTTACAAATAATCCCGGGATTTTCGGGACCTAAAAAAGACCGCGATCCTGGGATTAACGTTTCTAATCGACATCCATAAACATGATGTTATTAGTAGATATATCGATAATTATAAATTTATCAATAAATAAATCGACCCAGATTGCAAATATCGGTCTGATATTTAAATGTAACTTTACCTTTTGCTAATATCTGATAATTTTTAAAATTCCTTGCTTTTTCGCATTTAGTTCTATAATATTTTTCGTACCACACCACAAATGCTTACCTCGCATAGCCACTGTTTTACGCTGCCAGATTCAGCTTACCTAATACAATATGCAATGGGAGATTCATTTGCAAACAAGTACGTATGTATGTACTCGTATATTCACGTACACGTGCCTTCGTGTTTTGTATTTCATTCCTATTTATGCGCGTCGATTTTTATTAATTTTCCCTTCTCATCTATACATTATTGCACTACTTGCATTCGCCCACTGTAAATGCATCGTTTATTCGCCCGTACAAAAAGTATTGCTTGGAGCTGTTTACCTACAAAAACTGTACACCTCCATATGTACATATCGTTACCTGCAATGCAAAATAACTTAACATCATCGCCACTGAAATGGAAAAAGTTGTGACGATTTATTTATTTTTTTCATGAAACGATGTGGAGAGTTGTAATTTGATGAAATCCATCAAAAAGTGAATTTTGAATCTTTTATATGTATTAGTATATATCAGGGTTGTTGCGAATATTCGCATTCGCATTCGCAACCGCGGAGCTTCCGCATTAATTTTGACATTCGCATTCGCTTTCGCATTCGCAAAAATCAATGCGGATCTTTTGCGAATGCGAATATTGAAGGGACCGAAAATTACAGTTATTTTTTTACGAGTTAAACTTGACCAAATATTTTTTATTCCGAAATAAAAGTACTTTTCGGATAATAAACAAACCGCTTATCCAAATTAAACAAGTTTGGTATCCAATGAAAGAGGACTTAAATAGCTTTACAACTAAAATGTCTAAACAAGCAAAGTCACCTATTGAAAAATATTTCAATAAAAAATATTTATTAATTACCATAGAACAAACATTGGGTCAGGTATGTATTTACATGAATTTCTTTAGTATTAAGTTATAAAAAAATATAAATAGAGGTGGTTACGTTCATTCGTTATTTCTGTTTAGAAGCTTTTTCAGTCCTCTTTCATATGATACCAAATTTGTTTAATTTGGATAAGCGGTTTCTTTATTATCCGGATAGGACGGTTATTTCGGAATAAAAAATATAA
>NW_016167535.1:12968-21275 GCF_001687245.7 Rhagoletis zephyria
GACCAAATTTAACTCGGAGAAAATAACTGTTATAATCGGGCCCTAGAATATTGTGCAAGTGCACAGTCGTATATCTAACCAGTCACAGAAGAAAGCCTTAAAAATGATTTACAAAAACTAAAATCGAAAAACGCTGATGACGTGACAAATTCCGAAACAACCAAAAGAATGAGAATGAAGAATTCTTTCGAAAAAACGGTGTTTAAAAAACGATTGTGCCATGATGCTAGATTGTGAAGATGTAAGTCAGGAGGATACATCCGACATTTGCAGCCCCGATGAAATTCTCAAAAAGTAATTATTGCACCACAATAAAAATAAATAAATATGACTGAAAGTCCTCTTAACTGGTGAAGTGTCAATCGAAAAGAATTTACAATTTTTCCAATTTTCAAGTTTTTCAAGTTTGTCGCCTCGAGCGAGTAGTCATATAGAGGCATCTGCGGATGTCTAAAATTCCACATTCGCAACATCCCTGGTATATATGTATTTAATCTGTATGCTAACTTGCCACAAAGTTTTGAGTTGAGCGCAAACTGAAACCTGCCCTTTGTAGATTTTACTATGGAACACTAATTTGAATGTATGTATGTAAGATTGTACATTATTAATTTATTGAGAAGAAAAAAAATCGCCATCCCCAAATAAGTTAGTAATGCAAAAATATTCTTAAACATTGCAAATAGCACTCACTTTTTCTCCTTTTAAGCAATTTTTGCCTGTTGCTGTTGGCATACATATACATGAATATACATATATGTATGTATTTAAATAAATATCTTTATTAATTGTATAACTGGGCGTATAAGTTATGCCACTTTATATAAACGGTAATGTTGCCATTGCTATGCAAATTAATTGTGCACTATAGAGAAATGAGTTTTAAAATTAGTTTGCCTTTGATTTGCTTTGATGACACATTTTCGCACATTTTTCCGGCAAACAAGTACTTTTTGACATAAGAAAATTGATATTTCTCTTGCGAAATGGTTGAGCATGCCAAAATTATTTTTCTATGCAACTTTTTGTATGTTTTTTTATTGAGTTGACGATCGTGAAAGTGTAGAAAAAATACTTGAGAGTTTCGTTAGCCGCAGCTAACCTTGAAAATAGCAATCACCATAGTCCACAAATGCCAACGAATACACACACACACTAAGGCTTGCTTGCACGCTTGCATTCACATGTCAGATTGTTTGTGTCGAATGTAATTACATTTTACCGTTTTTAAAAATAAAATACTAACAGAAAAAATAACAGGAACCAAACTCTGAAAACTAACCCAAGACAAAGAAAAGAAAAAGAAAAAAGCGGACAAAGCAAAGTTGAAAAGTCGCTGAAATTGTATACGGAAACGAGTTGATCCGATCGGTCAGAAATATTTATTGGTCTCGGTTTTTAGTTTGAAAAAAAAAAATAAAGTTATAAGCTTCGGTTTAAAATGGATAAAAGTTAAACTTTAGCAGTGGTTCTTCAATATTTTACACCTAAAGCAAATCAAAGAAAGGTTAACTAAACGAGAGCAAGTACCAATGCATAAACGAATATAAATACAATACGAATGCATTTTTTAATATGAATACGCATGAAAAGAAATAGAAACAAGTAAGAGCAGCGCTGTCTTCGGCTATGCCGAAGGCTTCATACCTTTCATGAACATCTGCAAATTTTACTTTGACAGATTACTGCTTTTGAATACATCTGCATACATCGATAGAGGAGTTACATACCTATATAAAAAATCGCATCTGAACAAACAGAGGTATGGAAGATATACCTTATATTAGCACCAATCTAAGTGATTTTCACACATTATAAAAATACACCCACCTACCAAATTTGATCCGGATATCTCGAAAACTGAGAGACCAATCAGCATACAAACAGACAGACAGACGGACAGACGGACATGGCTAAATCAACTCAGCTCGACGTTCTGATCATATAAGTATACATTTTAATGGGTCTATCTCTTTTTGTTCTGGTACTTACAAACATCGGACCAAAGTTATAATACCATTTCATGCTCATGAAAGGTATAAAAATAACTGACAAATATGAATGTGAAACTAAATGACTTTAAATAACATTACCATTGACATCGACCACCATAAAGATTACGTTATGGATTTCAACAACAGTTCCGATAATTTTTTTTCGATACATGTCATATGTATATTGACCAAATTCTCTAAAATTATATGAATAATTAAATCGAAGAATATGGTAATAATAATCATTTACCACTTTTTTCAATTGAAACAAATTAAATTTTTTGGACCTATAGCTTCGCCATTTAAAACATTTTGTTCTTGACTATTTCAGCGGATCCGAATGCTATAATGTGGCGGCTGTGGTGTAGTGGTAAACAGTGCGCGCTTCCACTCCGCAGGGACTGGGTTTAAGCCCTGGTCAAAGCAACATCGCAAAAAATGAGAAAAAAGGGTTTTCTTAACAGCGGCCGCAATGGCAGGCAAAGGCTTCTCGTAAAATTACAATCGCCGCTAGGAGTCGGCGTAAAACTGTGACAAAATCAAGGCTCACGCCACAAATCGGAGGATAAGCTCGGCCTAACACTAACATATGTATATGTAAGCGCCAATTATTATATTAAATGCTATAACATCTGGAAAAATTCGGCAAGAATATTGCGAAACTACTCATATGTTGCAGCAATTCACGTATGGACTTTTTATTTAGCTAAGGTCAATAAACGAATGTTCGGCCGAAGCAATTTTTGACCATCGAGCAATATTTCCCGGACATCTAGGGTAAGAAGTCGTTTTAAATAGTCGAATGGTTCTAATTTGGAATTTCGAATTCGGTTAAAAAATAATATTTTCCAACCATCAGTCGGCGATACGAACTAACATATGTACATATGTATGTGATGATTTGGTAAACAATTTGAGGATTTCTTTCTTTAATTATACAGGTGGATCCTACGTAATTGCATGTGTTATTTGTGCCTGTTATTTTAAAGTTGAATGCTCAATTCCAAAATGCTAACGTGTGGTGTATATGTATACATATATGTATGTATGCTTTTGTTATACCTCACTCCTGTATGCTTTCGTTATATCTCACTCCACTCACTCAAATTCTTAAGAATTGCACGAGAAACCAATAATTAAACAAAAAAGCACAAATTAAAAAACAAGAAATAATAAATAAAGCAACACAATACGCTTATTTGTCGGCAGTTTTGATGTTGCACTCCAACTTAATTACGCAATTAACTCGAAAAATGCAAAAACAGCTACAACTGGAATGCTTTGACGGTGATGACAAACACACAATGCTGTTAAGGCCGCTTGTTGCGTGCACGATATGGAAACTTTTCAGCAATGTCATAGGTGATTTCGTGGAAATCGCAGTTTTCCTGAAAAATCATATGTANTTCAATGACAAACACACAATGCTGTTAAGGCCGCTTGTTGCGTGCACGATATGGAAACTTTTCAGCAAAGTCATAGGTGATTTCGTGGAAATCGCAGTTTTCCTGAAAAATCATATGTAAAGTTGGCCTCACTTATAAATAAATATGAACATGTGTATATACAAATCAAAAGTTGCATCATGCATCCATATATACATACATGCGATATTTGCAGGCAGATGGTGGTAGCTTAGTAATTTACTGGAAGGTCAATACATGCATTTTACTTGCAGGGCAGAAAAAAGTGAAACAAATACATCAGCATAGAATTACACTTCCGCCCGTTATTTTATTTTGCTTCCGCTTTATCAAATGCACACGCTCAACACGTAGCTTATTGCCGACAAAGTGTTGCGCANTTGGTGGTAGCTTAGTAATTTACTGGAAGGTCAATGCATGCATTTTACTTGCAGGGCAGAAAAAAAAGAAACAAATACATCAGCATAGAATTACACTTCCGCCCATTATTTTATTTTGCTTCCGCTTTGTCAAATGCACACGCTCAACACGTAGCTTATTGCCGACAAAGTGTTGCGCATACGCCACGTGCACCATGGAAGCCACAGCGCACATCTGGTTAGGAGAAAAATGAAATGCTGGGCATTGTGAAACTAAAGTACACGAGTCACTCTCCTGCACCCACCCGCTTTTAATGTATTGCCGCAATGTGGGTGCCACCAGTCCCGCTTGTGCTGTTTTTGTGGCCACAGTAATCATTGCAGCGAAGCGTGTTGTTATGACAATTTAATGCAATGCAGCTGTAGAAAAGCATTTTTTCTTCACTTCAACATTTTATTGCTTAGATACATGTGTACACGAACAGCGCTGTTACTGTTGCCGTTGCTTTTGTTTTATTTGCTTTTAGTGCTGGTTTTAATACTTTTCTGCTGCGCTCGTAGGTACATACGTTCATAAATATTAACAGAAATTTGCATGAAACATGTATGTTTGTGTTAATTGATATGTATATCAGTATAAATAAAGTAGTGTATGTTTATTGCAGTAGAGAGTTCTTCAATTGCATATTTTTGCCCATTGACTCATTTGCATGCGTTGCCAGCGATTTCGCTTCAAACACAACAACAGCTGCGCAATACAGCGACCGCTTGAATCTTCGCTGCAATATTGGTAAACATTGTTTTTTTTAAGCTATGCAGTTGCATCTGACCTACTAGCATGCCGCTGTGCCTTTTTAAACTTGTTGCTGCTTGTGTCTAAATTGATCGCTTTATTACGGCCGGCAAAAGTGCAAGCGCGAAAACTTTAATGTGCCATTTGTTATTTGGCAATATTTTGGTTATGAGGCCATTTGCAATTTCGAGATTTGCCATTATTTTAACGAAATTGTATTAAGAAATCAAAAGCAAAAAACATTTAAGATAATTATGTACGTGAAGACAAAATGAAACTGTGTCAAGCACTTAATTGCGCCACTTCGAATTTACGATCAGGCGCGAATGCTATACACTAACACATCTTTATTATATACTGAAGCCGTTTTTGTGTGAAAATTTAGTTGCCAACGTATAAAATAATATTGTTGATAACAGTAAGCACTGAGGGAAAAGTAATGTGCTCACCCAGAGGTTAAAAAAGGAAACTAGAAACTAACAAAATTTGCCCATTTTTTCTGCTTGCTTAATAACATTGCAATATGCTTTGTGCAATTCCATATTTATCGTTATATACATATATGAAAGTAGCATTAAAATCAACTATATCTAAACTGAAATAATTTGTATGTACATTTACTATATACTAAAATGTAACGTTTCAATTCAATATTTCTGAAAACAAACTAACTATCGCTAAACATTTTTTTTATATTTAATGAAATTTTGAATTAAAAGTAAACTCGAATTACCGAATAAATTTACTTGTTGTGCACATTTGTGATTAGGATGTTATACACTAAATTAAACCAAACAATTTATTTTTTAATGTTCAGTATTTTAAGTCGATAAAAAATTATGTATATATGTACTAAGATTTATTGAGCTGATGAGAAAAGAAAGCATTAAATAAATACAAATTTAACAAAAACAAATATAGTTTCTTGAGTTAAGCTTTAGGAGGAGGTAATGGCTAGTTAATACTTTATAATATACTTCAGTAAAATCGAAGCACTTTTTTATTTTTGGATCTTAATTTAATTCTGATATGCGACACATCGTAGTAAATAGTAAAACCCGGAGCAAACTAATCGGTTTGCTTTTAATGAAGTCACAGAATTCTAAGTTGTCTAAAAAAGTAGTCGTTCCCTTTTGTTAAAAAATGCAAATTAACTGAAAAATTATTTTCTAATCCAAATACATAATTGTAATTTAGCATTGTAGTTTTTCCCAAAGACAACAACAAAAACAAACAATCAGCATTTATACAATAACAACAAATGGCACTTCAACTTATTTAATAACAGAGAACTAGAGAGCGAAACTACAAAAACCAATGAAGTAACAAAAAACTAACAAACAACAAAAAATACGGGTTTCAAGGCTGATTAATTCACATTCGTCTGCGGGAATGAAACTGTTGTTGATACATATATGTAGCTTTAATAAACCTTATGTAAATAAAGGGGCCAACACGCGTACAACTACATACATAAAAAACCAAGAAATAATAGAGACTTTTACAAACATACTACATTCCAATGTTAAGAGATAAACAATACTATACGTATTTGTATGAATATGAGTAGATATAATTGAATGTATGTATGTATGAATACATTTTGTAACAAATGCAATGAGCATATGCATATGCATGCTTGTATGTATGTGAATACTCATATGTGTAAATATGTGTTAGACCCTGCTAGTGATGGCGAACTGGAACTAAGGCGACAGACAGTGTGNATGAGCATATGCATATGCATGCTTGTATGTATGTGAATACTCATATGTGTAAATATGTGTTAGACCCTGCTAGTGATGGCGAACTGGAACTAAGGCGACAGACAGTGTGTCGGTTAGGACAAGCGAGGTGGACACAATTATTTACGGATATTTTTGGGTATTTNGTCGGTTAGGACAAGCGAGGTGGACACAATTATTTACGGATATTTTTGGGGTATACTTAAGTTGCTGGCTCCCGATTTTTCAGATTGGTCCTAGTTTGCGAATTATTTCGAAATTTGCATAGGTACTTTTATGGAAAAATGCACCACACTGTCAGCAAAAAAAAATATATATATTAAATATCAACGGTAATGTGTAAGCTCTTGAAATTTGCGCTTTGCTATAGTGAATGGGCTATAGAACTGCATACCAAAAATANACACAAACAAAATACACGCATTTGCATTTGTCATGGCTTGGCAAATTTGCAATACCGAAAATCCATAGCATAAAAATGCTATGCATTGCATTCATAAACAAAACCAAAGCTGATGCACAAAAATTGTTTTGCAAAAGCTTTACCATGACAGTTTAATAAAGGTCGCTCACAATCCATGGCATATTTCTGCAATTGCATAAATTTGTCAGCTCTTATGCACCGAATCGCGAATAGCCCTATTAAATATCAACGGTAATGTGTAAGCTCTTGAAATTTGCGCTTTGCATACCAAAAATTTTTCTAGAAATTCTGAATAAAAATTGTAACATTTTGGTGAAAATGTGTTAAATTTTTATAATTTTTGTACAAATTTTGAAAGTGCATTTATAGGGTGTTTGTTCTACAGCTAGATTTTTATAAAAAAAAATATTAGGCATTAAATAAACAAAAAATATAGCCAAAACTGGTAAAAATGAAGTCTTTAATTTCTGCTACCCGTTTGTATATGTCATTTGCTCCACACGACACACTGTGAGGTATGGTGTAGCATGTAATGTACGTACACAAATATAACATACTCACGCCAACGTACTCGCATCGTTATTGTTGCTCAAATGGGGGAGCGGATAATTAATTAATCATATTTGATTGTAAGAAATTTGTATGTGTATTTATGTCTGTTCGAAAAACGATCATACAATTGTTATNATGGGGGAGCGGATAATTAATTAATCATATTTGATTGTAAGAAATTTGTAAGTGTATTTATGTCTGTTCGAAAAACGAACATACAATTGTTATATATGTATATATATATATCTATGGATATANGCTGAGCCGTTGAACAACTTTTGGCAAATAAACGTGCAAGAAATAATTCCGATACTAGCAAATCAATATTCTCATTAAGTCTCTTCAAAAAAGTCCTTGTCGTTTAAAGAATAAAGGGAATGCCGCATTATACTAAAGTCAGCCTTTCGACATAAGCTACTTTTCCATACGAACACAGATATATATCTATGGATATTCATAATAACATATATGTACATATATTGTCCACATACTTACATATGTATCATAAGTGTTGAGTTTTTACATATGATAATTTAAATACTTAAAACAGATTTTCAAAAAAAAGATAGTTCAAATTTTAAGAAAACTGGATTGTGGATGCGAGAACAACATAAATGTCATATACATACGTATGAGGAACGAAATGTAAAATCCTTTTTTTGTATTTACATATAGGTACATACATACATGTGTACATATATTCATATGAGGCTATAAAGCTGGTGATATATTCTTTTAAAGTTTAATTTTTCAGCCCTTTCAAGTTTCTTAACATTGCCATCTGCCCAAGGGCAGTTGATGCCCCAACTTTGGAAACACGAACAATTTGAGCTAATACATACACTGACGGAAAAAAATATTAAAATCAAATAGAAACGTAATTGATCTTACTATAAACGTCAACGAACGTACTGTATATTGGTAAATATTCAATTCAATTACGCGCGTATTAAAATGACCGCTGGCTGAAAAAGCACCCGCGAAGTGCATAATAAAGACAAAAACTAAAAAAAAAA
>NW_016167536.1:0-21273 GCF_001687245.7 Rhagoletis zephyria
TTTTTTTCATATGCATTATTTCGTATGCACAGTTTCCATATGCACATTTTCAGGGTGCCGATTTTCTCGTTATTACAGATTTGCAACAACTAAAATTAAAATCCACCATCATCTTTAACTCCGTCACCAGCTGATATCGNATTTCGGTTTTCAAACGAAAGAGTGCATATGCATAATTTCGGCTTTTCTAATATGCATTATTGCGGTTTTCAACCGAAACTGTGCATATATGCATTATTTCGGTTTTTTTTCATATGCATTATTTCGGTTTTTTTTTCATATGCATTATTTCGTATGCACAGTTTCCATATGCACATTTTCAGGGTGCCGATTTTCTCGTTATTACAGATTTGCAACAACTAAAATTAAAATCCACCATCATCTTTAACTCCGTCACCAGCTGATATCGCACGAACCTCCTCCATCACCTTTAATGCTAACACCAACATCGTACCATCACCTTCAACACCGGTACCAGAAGTATCGCCACCATCATCATTCAACACCGGCACCAGCAAAATCGCACCATCAACACTCCTCGCCTCTACCAGCAAAATCATCTTCAACATCGCCACTATTACTTTAAGGCCACCACCAACATCACCTTCAACGCCGGCACCAGCAATGTTGTATACATCCACATCAATGGTCCTCTGCAATAACGACACAATTAAAAATTCAAAAAATAAAAACTGTTACTACTTTTAAGTGGCTCTTGTCTGTAATCCTCGTCTAATCCATTTCCAACCTTTTCTAAGGTAAGCAGTAAGGATTGCTGAAGTAAGTACTAAATATTAGACATGGATTCGACATGGATTAGATAGATATATGAGCCACTTAACAGTAGTAAGGGTTTTATTTTTTGAATTTTGAATTGTGTCGTTATTGCACAGGACCATCGATATGTACAAAGTATGTTATTTGTTTGTACATATGTACTGTAAGTGTTTTGTATTAATAAACGTTTTTTAAATAAACCAATTTATTTGTAAAAGTAAAAATTTTTATTTTCTGCTTATTTGTTTTTTCCTGCACTGAGGAGTTTATAACGACAAAAATGAGTAGTTTGATTATTAGTGCTGAGGAGTTTATAACGACAAAAATGAGTACTTTGTTTATTAGCACTAAGGACTTGCTAATGACAACAATGAGTACTTTATTCATTAGCACTGATGTGTTTATAAAAACGAAAATAAGCAGTTTGGTAGTTTCTAGAGCAGAGCAGATATATTTTTCATTAATCAAAGTTTTCAATTAGTAAGAAGAGGTAAAATATTACACCAACAAGGGGAAAGTGCTCAGTTTTATCCCATGGCCTGAACAAAAATGTGTATTTTAATAAGCACTTTTGTAATTAGTGATAATGATAAAATGAGCACTTATATGATTCTCAGCTGTCTTGCAGGGGTCCGCTGTTAAAGCGCGCGCATCAGCTCTAGCGCCCCCTGGGGCTGCAAGCTGCAAGCAAGGTTTGCCTTCACTGGTGCAGCGAAAATCCCGTTTCGGTTCCCCAACCTTATTCCATTCCGCTTTTGTGGATGCGCGATACCCCGGCATCGCCAGAGGCTTACGTTCTCCACTGATGTTGGCCACGTCGTGGCTAGTAGAGGGACCCTGCATCGCATAGGCCCCATGGTGTCTGGGCAATTGCCCTTCCGACTTTTTATGAGTGTCGGTCTCAATTTCCGTTGTTGTTGTTGTTTTTTTTGTTTGGTTGTATTTTTTTTTTGTATCGCTCATATTCCCACGAGTCGAGGAGAAAGGCTTAGTCGGCCCCGGGCAGAGATCCGCAGTACCCAGGGTAAGGCCATCGAATGCAAGCGGGTGCGGCCTGGTTCCCAGAGGGCTCCGTTAGCGACTGGGCTATTTAGGGGCTCCCAGCCAGGCTGATCCTCAGTACGGTACGCGTAACGCCTTGATCCAGCCCCTACCTCCAGACCACGATCAAGGACCATTTCCGCATAGTGATGAAAGAACACATAAGCATACAGCACTGATCCCTGATCTTAGCTGGACACCCTCCCGACATCGTACGGGATTGCTCTGTTGTACCCATTTCCAGCCGGCACCCTCGCGGAGGGTTCAGTCTGAGGATTTTCGCCAGCCAATCTATTGGTTTTGTGTTGGTTGAACTGTGTATAGAATTATTATAAAAACCAATTGCTTTAATCATAATTTCCTCTACCTCCAAGGTGTTGTCCGTGTTTTTTAAATGCGTATGTGTTCTAATATCTTTCAATGTCCAGTATGACTGTTCGGAGTAGTGAAGTGGGGTATTATACCATTTTCGCGGCAGAATAAAATTGTTAAATTCCATTATTAGTTTTTTGGGCTTGCGTAGCCATGCAAATCTTTCCTGTAGTTTGATTCTAATTGTGATCATATTTCTGTCGGGCAATTTATGTACGGAGGCTAGCTTGGTAAACCTATCAATAGTGGTCAAAAAGCATGTACGGAAATTGAATAACTCAGTGAGAGGGGAGACCAGTATGTTTGCATGTATGTATATAAAAAAAATATTTATTGAACCAAAAAGTAGTGGGTAGGCACTGTGGCCAATGGTAATCAACTATTACCACCTCCGCATGGTTGTAAGCCATGCAGAGTCCGCAGAATGCTCCGGAAGCAGTGTCCGGAGGATGCATCCGACTAGGCAGAGCATACTTTGAAGTGCCATCTTATTGAAACTTAAGAAAGTTCAATTACTTGGCAGTTGAGAAGTGCATGTGCAAAAATTTCCTAAGTTGCATAAAGGAAATTTTTGCACATGCAGCAGTACATAGCATGTATTTAGGCGCCTGGTGTTAGCAGACGCGCCTAAACAGAAATAATAAAATACGTCTGTGTGTACTATTTCATTAGGACTGCTAGGAGTATAATTAAAAATTTTTTTAACGGTTTGATTGCGTCACATTTGTTGATAAATCTTTTGATCACCTTTTTGAGATTAGGATAAAAGTAATTGAATTTCAGCTTCTCATAATTTTCTAATACGCCTCTATTGTTACCTTCCATGTGGATTTTTTCTACTACATCCAAGATTTCTTCTTCACTCCTAATGTCTAATGCTATATAGCTGCACTTGGTAAATTTAATATTACCATCATTTGAAAATAAACTTAGTAATCTTTCTTGGACAATATTATACAAGTTAGCGGGTAATTCTGAATAGATTCCTATTGTTCCCTTTTTTATGTATCTTCTAAATAAGTCTGCTAAATAAATGCTGTTATTTACGTCACATTCTGCTATATAGATTATAAGGTATTTTTTATATATTACTTCGCTTGCCATGGTTTTGCTTTTCACTAGTCGAAGTTGAGTTGTATATTTGTTCACAATTGAATCAGAAATAGGGAAATGGTCGTTTTGATTTTCACATGCAGAATGCAACGTTTCAAACAGAGACTTGATGTCTAAGTTTTCCTCCTCATCTATTTTTTGGCTACGGTATTTTCTCTACCTTTTATATATTCAACTTCAAACTCGTATTCACTAAGCAAAGTTTTCCACCGTAGAATGCGTGCGATTGGATCCTTCATGGAAAATAGCCATTTTAAGGGCTTGGAATCCGTTTGGACAGGAAATGAACGCCCGAACAAATACGGTCTGAAATGTTTCACCGCCCACACTATTGCTAATAGCTCCTTTTTCAACGTATGGTAGCGTTTTTCGAATCCGTTTAATGTGCGACTGGCAAAACAAATTGGCTTATTATTCTGTTACCGTAAATTTCTTTGAAAAGTCAGGAAAGGCTAAAAGTGGGGTTGAGGTCATTATAAGCTTCAATTTGTCAAATGCTTCAATAAACTCTATTTCGTTCGTACTGATTTTTTCATTTTTCTTCAAATATTTTATTATAGGAGCAGCTATCATTGAGTAATTTCTGATAAATTTACGGTAATATCCCGTCAGACCTAGAAAGGATTGAATCTCCTTAACAGTTCTTAGTAACTTTGTTCTTTGTATGGCCTCTATTTTTGCGGTATTCGGCTTAATGCCTTCCGGAGTAATGATATGGCCCAGGAATTCTGTATATTTTGATAGAAAATTGCATTTGTCGTATTGTATCTTTAAATTGTTTTCGCACAAGCGATTGAATATTTTGGTTAAACTCTCGAAATGCTCCATTATGGATGTTGAAAATATTAATATGTCATCCATGTATATTATGCAGATTTTATTAATATAGTCACCTAAAATCGTGTTCATCATACGCTGGAATGTGACAGGCGCATTTTTCAGGCCAAATGGCATGCGCGTAAATTCATAGTGTCCATTTGGACCAGAAAAGGCACTTTTTTCTACGTCACTTTTAGCCATTTGGTGAAATCGGGCGCGCCCTAGAGAGTGTGAGTGAGTAGAGTGATTCTACGTTTGGTATAGGGAACTTGTCATCGATTGTAAGGCTATTTAGTTTCCGGAAATCTATTACTAAGCGCCATTTCTTTTTACCATCACTGCTGGATTTTTTCTCCACGATCCATAACGCGAGTTATATGGAGATTTGCTTGGCCTAATAATTCCATTTTTCAGCATAGATTCTAATTGACGGTTTATTTCTTTTTCCAACGCGTAAGGGTATCTATAATTTTTCCATATATAGGAGCATGAGGTTTCGTTATAATTTGGTGTTTAACTGTTTCCAAAGCTGGTAAGTATTGACCTACTTGAAAAAATATGCTTTTATCTATATATATAAAAATTAAGCCGAAAAAAAGTGTGCGTTTGTCCGTGGTAATCTCAGCAACGCGTGTAAGGAACACAATGAATGTTTCACGCATTATTGGTGTTGCTTTGGCAAAGGTTTCTGTGAAGTTTGGTTGAAATCCGATAACGCGTGTGTGTGCGGTGCGTCGGTTAAGTGAGTGTGTGTTTGCTATTTGCCGCACGTATTTTTTGTACCGCACATAGCATTCATTAGAATTGAATACATTTTGGTCGTGTGTGTCTGGGCCGATTATTATGAAATTTGGTATATATATATATTTTTCCACGGAGAAGGTTAGTATAATATGCTTATTGATTCCACTCGCCACCAGGTGGCGCTGCACGAGGACCCGGGTAACCCTAGGATGTGTTTTTACATTGTGGGTATCAAATCAAAGCTACTGATGAGTGCTTTAATACAGAGTATTTTTTAGATCTCTGAGTGACCAGGGTCTCGAGATATAGCCGAAAAGGTGGACCAAGGTACCCTTGGATGTGTTTGTACAATATGGGTATCAGATGGAAGCTGTTGATGAAAGCTTTTAAGTGAAGTAATTTTTACTGCCCGTTTCCGGGATAAAGAAAGGAGATGGAGCTGGAGATGGAAGAGGAAAAGGAATAGCTACAAGAGGAAGAGGAAGAGGAAGAGAAGAGAAAGAGAAAGAGAAAGAGGAAGAGGAAGAGGAAGAGGAAGAGGAAAGAGAAAGAGGAAGAGGAAGAGGAAGAGGAAGAGGAAGAGGAAGAGGAAGAGGAAGAGGAAGAGGAAGAGGAAGAGGAAGAGGAAGAGGAAGAGGAAGAGGAAGAGGAAGAGGAAGAGGAAGAGGAAGACCACTTATTATTAAAAATAAAAAAATAAATTCTAAACAAATTTTAAAATGTTACATATACGCTTATTATATAAACGTTAATCTGAAGTCAGTTATAGTGAAAAATTCATTGTATCATTACCGGCGTGATTGGTGATCGTTTCCTTAATTTTTTGCAGAAAGGTTATGCTAATATGAGATATTACCTATATCATTCATATATTTACGTATTACCTGTGTACTCACAAATATACGGTTGAAGCAAATATATGTCAGTTTTTTTACTTCGCCTGGAAAAGTTTATATAAATTTAAGAAGAGTAAATAGAACTTATTTTATATCAGACTTCACGCAAAAAAGTCATTTGCACCTGAACACATAGCTGGGTTAAAGCGAAGGGGAATAGAACAGTTCTCTTCTCCTTCTCCGCTTTTTCGTACACGACGAAGTGTATGTATCATACGATTGATGTTGTTGTTTATGTGTAAAGGGGAGCGCATCTATGCAAATGCAGAACGGAACAACGACGCGCTCAAACTTTCTTTCTGATCTGACTTTCAAGCAAACAACAAGTGAGTATTTTTTCTCCAGAGAAAACCACATTTTTAAAATTGTTTTCTGATAAAAACAACCATTTTAGTAAATATTTAGAATATTTTGCATCTATTTGATAGGAAACGAAGATTTACTGAAATTTCACGCAATATTGTTTCAAAATATTATTTGCCACGATAAAGCCGGAAAAGAAAGAAATTTTATTATGTTAGTGCAAAGTGAACAGTGGTAAATTTACGTGAGTATATACAGAAGTTTTTTCTTAATTGCCAAAAAGATAACGAAATATGAAAATATTTCAAACAAAGAAATAAAATCAATGTTGATCAACATTTATTCAATAGTGACGTCATATTGTGGTTACAAAAGAAGAAAATTAAAGTGATTTTTTGAGCGTCATCGCGTCGACTACTAACTGTACAACGGACAAATTGTATTTATCACATGCTCTTCAAAGTAATGCGTTCCGAGAAAAAAACAGTAAAGCGGTAAATTTGCGTGAGTATATACACAAGATTTTCTGGATGGAAAAAAGGACAACAAAATATGAAAGTTATTTTAAACAAAGAAATAAAATCAATTTTCTTCAAAATTTGTTCAATAGTGACGTCATTTAGCCGCGATCAATTAAGAAGAAAGTGCGCATAGAACCGAGTACAGTGGACAAATAGTGTTGGTATTTTCATCAAATTTTTTTCCCGTTTGATGGTAACAAAATAAAAAAAAAAAAGAAATTATTTGACATTTTTGCAATGATACCATTACAGTGACATCATAACGCAGTCAAATAGGAGAAATATTATAGTGATTTTGTTGAGCGTCATCACATCTTCTTCTAATTAACTTTACAACGGGCGAAGGTATAAACACTATTCTTCACACGTTCTTTTCAGTGAACAATTGTAGAAACAAAAATGACACGACGTAGACAAAATATTGGTCGTCGTTCTGTAGAAACACAAAACAGGATAAATTCAAGAGCAAATGAAACAAACGAACAACATGAAAATCGTCTTACAAATTGTCGAGACCGTCAAGCAAGGTCACGTTCAGCTCATTCATCTGCTGAACAAAGAGCCACGAATAGATTTCGAATGGAACAACATCGTCAAATTGCAAGACGTCAAAATCAAAGAGTACGAAATCAAGAAGCAAGGCAAATCAATCTAAATAATATTAACTTACATCGTGTTGCGTTTCAATACAACCCTGTGCTTGAGTATAGTATGCTTAAATTGGTGAATATTGGCACAATGAATACGATCTGTCAATATTGTCATGCATTAAAATTCAAGTTTGAAACACCTGGCATGTGCTGTGCAGGCGGCAAAGTTAAATTACCGATTTTAAATCTAGATTTTTTTAAAGACGACCAGCGGAACGGGCGGGTTTTCGCTAGTACTTTAATAGAAAATTTCTTAAAAACCTTTGTTCTTCAGCATTCAAATCTCTACTAATTAGTGGATCTATATTCAAACTACTTTTATCTGATGAAATCGTATCGGGATATGTATTTGTTTGAGAACAATAAGCGTAGAATTCGTTATCATTATGTAAATATGTTGTAGGCTTATTATTATTAAAAGGTATTATGTTGTTGCTGACGTTAATTACTTTTTCTGAAAAATCAATAAGTACTCTAAGGGGTGGAAGAATATTTAATCCCAGTATACATTGGAAAGGTTTGTCATTGAGTTTTAATAATTTAATAGACATTGTCTCTTCTTTTCTCTCAAATTCTGCAGGAATTTTGACAATGACTTGTTCCAGTATTACTTCTGATGCAAAAAGAGTTTTTACTAGGATAGGTTTTTCTAATTTCCTGCGACTGCGAAAATTTCCTAAAATCTCGAAATCCCCTAACGTGGTTGCCGATCCGCTATCCACCAAATACCTTACTACTTACAACATTATTGAATGTCAGATCTATCAGGGGTAAATCGGTTGAAGAGGAGAAAGCTGAAAATTTTCGTATTCTTCAATATTGTCCACTTCCATTGGAACAACAGATGGCTGCTGGTTATATCTCGCATTGTTATTAACCCTACCGGAATTATTTGCATATCTATAGTTTCTATGATCATTAAATCTACTACGAGTATTCCCACTAGCATTACCCTTACGCTAATCATTACCATTGTTATTAGCGTTAGTGTAGACGTTTTTACCTAGAGTGTTAAAGTTTCCAGACTGTTTTTCGGTAATTATCAACATTTCCATAATTTTGATTACCTCCAAAATATGTATTATAATTACCAGTATTATTTGAGTGACTTCTATAAAAATGTCGATTAGTTTGATAACCGTAAATTATATTTCTTTTATAGTTCAACACATTGGAATTACTGAGGAAATTATGCTTAAAGTTATTTGGATATTTGCCATTTTTTGGACGGACGTACGTATGCGTAATACCATTATTTATTTCGAAATCCTTCAACATATTATTTTGTAAATAATAAGTAAAAGCTTTTTCGATATTATCTATTTGATTTTGCAACAACAAAGTTTTTACATTGAAAGGCAAAAATTGTAAATAGATGTCAAATATTAATTTTGCATTATTATGTGGCGTGTACAAAATATCAGTTTCGCCTTCTAAAATATTCATTGACTGTGAAATACCCCCAAGCTTACTGTGCAGATCTTCAATATTTTTAGCCCTTACATTCATCGCATCATTTCTTAAAGTTAGAAATGTTGATTTAACACCAAATTCTTCCTTCAATTTGTTTAGGACGTCCTGAAAATTCAGTTCGTTGATTTGTTGGACTACATGCAATGCTCGGCCTTTCAATTTGTTGCACAAAACCTTGGCGATTATGTGTTTTTCTTCTTCGTTTGTAAGCGATAGAATTGTTGCTACATCTCTTAAGTAATGGGTAATTGCAGAGAATGTTAATGTAATGAGAAGCCGCAAATGTCAAGTAACATTTTTTCAAGTACTTTGAATTTGAAGATCGGTNTAAGTAACATTTTTTCAAGTACTAATTAGAAAATCTGAGATGCGAGAGTTCACCACTGAGATCAAGGAGTTCGCCACACCAATTTTAACTACCATATTCTATGGTGAAGTGAGAGGATTGTGGCAAATTTAGAAAAATTAGCTGCCGTTGGTGGTACATAGTTGCAAATTTATGCCGTCAGCTTATGAGTGCTGTGGTGGATGCTGCAAAAATGTAGCTCGTTTTCTGTTTCAACTTTTTGTGCTTATTCTAAAACCAATAGAAAGAGTGGTATTTTTTTATTTATTAAATTTAATTTTTTTTGTTGTTTAAAAAAAACATATATCGCCAGCTTAGAGTGAAAAGCTGCCAAGTGCCTTTTAAAAAAGTTACAGGAGAGGAAAAAAACTTCTTCTAGCCAATTTCTTCAAGCATTTCGGAAAACTTTGAATACAACATTTTTGCTTCATATGAATCAGAGGGATTCGATCTTTATTAAAAGATTTCGTTCTATTATGGCCTTATCGGATTTTCGGTGCTCTTTTTAGACTTAGCAAATTTTTCTTTCATTGAATTTAAACGAGAATAAATAAAATACCTTTATCCTTTTCGACACAATACATTTTTAATTTCTCTAGCCTCCTGTATCAAAATATGAGTTTTCATAAAAAGTGGACTTAGCAACTTTTCACTCCAAGCTAGCGATATGTACATAAATACGTTTATAAGTACGTTTGCATATGCAAATCCATCATTCAATGAAAATATTTATACCTACATATGTACTTAGAATTTCCTTTTGCAACAAAGTAAAAGGTACGAAATAAAAACATGTACATATTATGTATGTTGAAATTTAGGCGAAATAAATTGACTTTTGGAACTTGACAAAATGTTAAAAAAATAAACATAAAAACAAATAAAATTCTCCGCTATTACGAAAACAAATTTAAAAATTTTACATTGAAAGTATACACAAAACTTAAAATTACACAAGCATTAAAAAATTTAGAGACATTACTATCGATAGTGTCGGCATTTTCAATAGTTTAGGCCACGACCATCGATAGTTTTCCAACTCTAGTGGAAAGTACTGCCAAAAATTTGCGATTCATAATTCAAGTGTTTGGCAAAAAAAATATCTATATAGTAGAACTCATCTGCTTTTTGTAAAATTGTCTAAAATATTAAATTAGGCGAGTGCTTAATCTATGTTATATATGGACCACACTAAAAGCTCATTTTCATATAAAAATTCGTACGTTGTCCCAACCGTGACAGAGGAATTTCGGATTTTTTGAAATAATAAAGCAACATTTTTATTGTAGTTTTTGCTTTGTTTGTATTCGTGGTTCTTTGTTTTATTATAAAGACATCAAGTTCACACAGAAATGTGAAACGAATTCGCAGAGTTTCCGTAAAGTATATCTGCTCCAAAAAGTAGGTTCTTTTTTTCTTACCCCACCCGTGACAGAAGAAATGACTCAGATTTTTTTCATATAAAAGTAAGCTGGAATTTGTTTCGTATTTTGTAATAACTCATAAAATAGTCGATTAGGTGTAGCTTTGTTAAAATGTAGAACTGTTGAGTACTTTATACATAAATTTAAACAAGAAAGAAGAATTTTTCTGTATAAATGTCGCACCCGTGACGGTAGAATCGCCCATATCATATATGTAATAGGGATGTGCAGTAAATCAATTGAAATAAAAAGCTGATTAATAGAAACATAATTATGTAATTCATCAAAGAATAATAATTTTTGATTAAACAAAGTTAATAATTTATCGATTATTTATATGGTATTAATCAGAATCTAATTAATTTTATTAATCAGGTAACTGATTAATTATAAAGCTGAATAATTGCTGATATATATTGTTTTATTCAAAAATAGGAGATCAAAAATTATAAGTGGCTGATATTTCGACAAGTAAATATGAACAAATAAAACTCAAAATTAAAATACATATGATTGAAAAATAAAAATGTATACATACGTACGCCCATGCCTAAGTACCTATGTATGTACATATTAACAACGCGAATGCGTGCATATGTATGCAAATGCGCATAATCATAAATAATTAATCACTTCTAATCACTAAACAAAAATCTACAAACATTAAAACGAAATACTTCTGAACATACATACAAACATGGGCGTAGCCAGGTAGGGGCGGGGGGTGCTCGAGCCTCCCCCCTAACTTTCAAATTTTCCTTATATATATATAAAATAGTACCCTGAAATGCCAGCTTAATAGGGTCGAGCCCCCCCTAACTTTCAAATTTTCCTTATATATATATAAAATAGTACCCTGAAATGCCAGCTTAATAGGGTCGAGCCCCCCCTAACTTTCAAATTTTCCTTATATATATATAAAATAGTACCCTGAAATGCCAGCTTAATAGGGTCGAGCCCCCCCTAACTTTCAAATTTTCCTTATATATATATAAAATAGTACCCTGAAATGCCAGCTTAATAGGGTCGAGCCCCCCCTAACTTTCAAATTTTCCTTATATATATATAAAATAGTACCCTGAAATGCCAGCTTAATAGGGTCGAGCCCCCCCTAAATTTCATTCTGGCTACGCCGATGCATACAAATACTACAACTGGAAACATACATATGCCACGTTTACTTTTCCCCGAACTCCCGCTTCTATCGAGCGAGAAATCTATATATATAAAAATTAAGCCGAAAAAAAGTGTGCGTTTGTCCGTGGTAATCTCAGCAACGCGTGTAAGGAACACAATGAGTGTTTCACGCATTGTTGGTGTTGCTTCGGCAAAGGTTTCTGTGAAGTTTGGTTGAAATCCGATAACGCGTGTGTGTGCGGTGCGTCGGTTAAGTGAGTGTGTTTTTGCTATTTGCCGCACGTATTTTTTGTACCGCACATAGCATTCATTAGAATTGAATACATTTTGGTCGTGTGTGTCTGGGCCGATTATTATGAAATTTGGTATATATATATATTTTTCCACGGAGAAGGTTAGTATAATATGCTTATTGATTCCACTCGCCACCAGGTGGCGCTGCACGAGGACCCGGGTAACCCTAGGATGTGTTTTTACATTGTGGGTATCAAATCAAAGCTACTGATGAGTGCTTTAATACAGAGTATTTTTTAGATCTCTGAGTGACCAGGGTCTCGAGATATAGCCGAAAAGGTGGACCAAGGTACCCTTGGATGTGTTTGTACAATATGGGTATCAGATGGAAGCTGTTGATGAAAGCTTTTAAGTGAAGTAATTTTTACTGCCCGTTTCCGGGATAAAGAAAGGAGATGGAGCTGGAGATGGAAGAGGAAAAGGAATAGCTACAGGAAGAGGAAGAGGAAGAGGAAGAGGAAGAGGAAGAGGAAGAGGAAGAGGAAGAGGAAGAGGAAGAGGAAGAGGAAGAGGAAGAGGAAGAGGAAGAGGAAGAGGAAGAGGAAGAGGAAAGAGGAAGAGGAAGAGGAAGAGGAAGAGGAAGAGGAAGAAGAGGACCACTTATTATTAAAAATAAAAAAATAAATTCTAAAAAAATTTTAAAATGTTACATATACGCTTATTATATAAACGTTAATCTGAAGTCAGTTATAGTGAAAAATTCATTGTATCATTACCGGCGTGATTGGTGATCGTTTCCTTAATTTTTTGCAGAAAGGTTATGCTAATATGAGATATTACCTATATCATTCATATATTTACGTATTACCTGTGTACTCACAAATATACGGTTGAAGCAAATATATGTCAGTTTTTTTACTTCGCCTGGAAAAGTTTATATAAATTTAAGAAGAGTAAATAGAACTTATTTTATATCAGACTTCACGCAAAAAAGTCATTTGCACCTGAACACATAGCTGGGTTAAAGCGAAGGGGAATAGAACAGTTCTCTTCTCCTTCTCCGCTTTTTCGTACACGACGAAGTGTATGTATCATACGATTGATGTTGTTGTTTATGTGTAAAGGGGAGCGCATCTATGCAAATGCAGAACGGAACAACGACGCGCTCAAACTTTCTTTCTGATCTGACTTTCAAGCAAACAACAAGTGAGTATTTTTTCTCCAGAGAAAACCACATTTTTAAAATTGTTTTCTGATAAAAACAACCATTTTAGTAAATATTTAGAATATTTTGCATCTATTTGATAGGAAACGAAGATTTACTGAAATTTCACGCAATATTGTTTCAAAATATTATTTGCCACGATAAAGCCGGAAAAGAAAGAAATTTTATTATGTTAGTGCAAAGTGAACAGTGGTAAATTTACGTGAGTATATACAGAAGTTTTTTCTTAATTGCCAAAAAGATAACGAAATATGAAAATATTTCAAACAAAGAAATAAAATCAATGTTGATCAACATTTATTCAATAGTGACGTCATATTGTGGTTACAAAAGAAGGTAATTAAAGTGATTTTTTGAGCGTCATCGCGTCGACTACTAACTGTACAACGGACAAATTGTATTTATCACATGCTCTTCAAAGTAATGCGTTCCGAGAAAAAAACAGTAAAGCGGTAAATTTGCGTGAGTATATACACAAGATTTTCTGGATGGAAAAAAGGACAACAAAATATGAAAGTTATTTTAAACAAAGAAATAAAATCAATTTTCTTCAAAATTTGTTCAATAGTGACGTCATTTAGCCGCGATCAATTAAGAAGAAAGTGTGCATAGAACCGAGTACAGTGGACAAATAGTGTTGGTATTTTCATCAAATTTTTTTCCCGTTTGATGGTAACAAAATAAAAAAAAAAAGAAATTATTTGACATTTTTGCAATGATACCATTACAGTGACATCATAACGCAGTCAAATAGGAGAAATATTATAGTGATTTTGTTGAGCGTCATCACATCTTCTTCTAATTAACTTTACAACGGGCGAAGGTATAAACACTATTCTTCACACGTTCTTTTCAGTGAACAATTGTAGAAACAAAAATGATACGACGTAGACAAAATATTGGTCGTCGTTCTGTAGAAACACAAAACAGGATAAATTCAAGAGCAAATGAAACAAACGAACAACATGAAAATCGTCTTACAAATTGTCGAGACCGTCAAGCAAGGTCACGTTCAGCTCATTCATCTGCTGAACAAAGAGCCACGAATAGATTTCGAATGGAACAACATCGTCAAATTGCAAGACGTCAAAATCAAAGAGTACGAAATCAAGAAGCAAGGCAAATCAATCTAAATAATATTAACTTACATCGTGTTGCGTTTCAATACAATCCTGTGCTTGAGTATAGTATGCTTAAATCGGTGAATATTGGCACAATGAATACGATCTGTCAATATTGTCATGCATTAAAATTCAAGTTTGAAACACCTGGCATGTGCTGTGCAGGCGGCAAAGTTAAATTACCGATTTTAAATCTAGATTTTTTTAAAGACGACCAGCGGAACGGGCGGGTTTTCGCTAGTTCATTCATAAAAGCAAAAACTTCCATTCATAAACTCGCGCGCACCTCGCACACTTGCCCCGCTACAAACATGAGCGGACCACAAGTTGATTTTCGTCGCGGTCTAAAAATCTCAAATTTTGTCAAACACCGCGCCGATCGGAAAAGTCTCAACAGTGTACAAAATCCCCCTTCCCTTTGCTCACTTCAGTTGTCTAAACAAAATATTTTTTCTGCGCGTTACAGAAAACAGGCAACAATGCCGACAAGTGCGCAGAATCCCTTCACTTTCGTTTCCCCCGCCTTGCCCAGAATTCTTCCTCCTCTTCAACTTTTTCACAATCCGCAGAAAAGCCAAAAATCAATTTTGATCACAAATTATTATGTTATTTAATTTTATAAATATATAAAAACCACTGCACATAGCCGGACTCGAACCCAAACCGTATCGGCAAAGCATCATCATCGCTTCGCCTCTACCAACTATGCCACAGCTTGGCATCTTACAAGCTAGATGTACCCTTCAAAATGCAAGTATGAATTCAAATATTTTTTCTTTTTCGTTGACATATCTACATCTACGTACCAAAGGATATATGTGCGTACTTGTAATTTTATACGAACACACGAAATTGACCTGAAAAACCTACCAAAACCTATCAAAATTTTATCAAAAATCAAGTTTGGTTTTATAAATTTTTTTTTATTGATATGGCTTTATTTAATCATAGGTATGTTATGTATATAATAAAAAGAATTAAACTCATTATAATGATATGAAAAAAGTGCTAATAAACCATTTTTAAATTTGGAATTATGTAAAAAGAACATAAAAAAATATATAATATAATATATATATCATAAAAATGTGCAGTTCATAGTTATAAACCGGGACGGAAAATAATAATAATTTTTACAATTTTAACCAAAAAATCAACAAGTTATAAGCGACATATTTTCTACTGGAATTTATAATGATCTTTTATTTTTCGAGTTCAACCAATAAAGATTTCATACATTTAATAATTAATACTTGAGTTTTTTTCCCTCAAAATAAAATTATTATTAAACGATTTTTATTTATTTTTTGATAAAAAATATTGATTATTTTATGATTTTTATTTTTTCGCTCAAAGATAAAAATTATTGAGTTTTATTTTTTTACTTAAGAGTAATGATTATTCAAAAAACTCAAAATATCCTTTTCTGAGGTAGCGACACTTTAGTAAAAGGAATAAGTCCCGAAACATTAACATTCTCTGATTGTACCATGGCAAAAGGTGCATTTTGGTATGACATTTTTCTCTTTTGTAAGTTTGCTTTTGTGTTCGAAGTTAATCACACAGTTATGTATAACTGTTAGGCTTTCGTAAGTTGACGTCAAATGCACTTTTTAAGCAATTTTTTGTTTTTGTATTTTTCGGTTCTAAAACTTTGATTTCAGGCGATTTAGATATTCACACAGTTATGAATAACTGTTAGGCTATCGTAAGTTGAAGTCAAATGCACTTTTTAAGCAATTTTTTGTTTTTGTATTTTTTTGCGCGGGTATTTCGGGCAATTAGGCGAATTTTATGTACTTATAAATTGACTATAAAGTTAAATTTTCTGATATCAGTATTTTTAGTTATTACAAAGTTTTTTTTTTTTTGAATAAAATTTTCCGATTTTTCAGTATTTTAGGTTGCTACGCCGTTTTAGAGTTAAGTTTTTTGCTTTTTCATCACACGCACATAGTTTTTAAGTGGGATTTTTAATTTTTTTTTTGTTTTCGTGGCTGATACACAGTTTTTCAGTAAAGCTTCTCGCGTTTTTTAATTTTTTGTTTGTTTTAGTCACAAGTTGTAATTTTACTTGTATTTTTATCCTCGTCGCCAGTTTAAAACACAATAAATAAAAATGTCTTCGATTTATATTTTACACATAATAGTTATTGTTTTATTATTTCATAGTATTCAAGCGAATATAAATAAGTATATTTTACTTATACAGTTTTAACATAAAACATATTTTTTAGACTAGGCGGACTATTCACAAGGATGACATGATACCAAACTCTTTTTCTCGTGAGAGCGCTGTGAAAAGGTTAATATTTATAACATCCCCCAATATTGCCACAGCAGCGAGAATCATATTGGGAGATTTTTAATATCTTTTTAACTATTTAGTTTAAAGAATTACAATACAAAATGTTTTTTCTTGCAAACACTATCTTTAAGCATAATTTTTTAATGCGTTTGCAGGAAATCCATTGGAATTAAATCGGTGTATTTTGTGCGTATCTAGTGGCAGTTCGCGATTTTGCTTGTCATCTGTTCAGTCCAACTTTATTTGACAGTGCTGCCAAGTCAGAAAACGAGCTTAAGTTAGATTCTCAGAAGCAAAATGAGAGAGTTTCATATCATGTCATCCTTGCTATTCATTTTGAACACGAAAACGGGAGTGAATTATAGGTTCATAGTATAAAAATGTCTAAGCATTCGTTAGACAGATGATTAAGTGAATACTCGTTCGGAGTTGAGTTGAGTGACATATATATTAATATATTTGAGTGCGCTAATGAGCATCTATAACTAATACTCCTTCGGAGTGTAAGTTGAGTGACATATTATTATATTAATGTTTAGGCGCGTCTGCTAACACCAGGCGCCTAAATACATGCTATGTACTGCTGCATGTGCAAACATTTCCTTTATGCAATTTAGGAAATTTTTGTGAGTACTGGCCATCATTGACAGAGGGGAGGAGGAAGGGAACTATCCCGAAGGAGAAATGGAGGAAGGTTGAGGAGGCTATTGTCGAAATCTACCTCCAGGTCGTAGAGGAAAACCCTGGGCCCCCTCCTCTCTGCCATGATTCTGGTTGGTATCAAGGTAGGGCAAAGCGCATCGCTTGCGAGGACCATAGGTCAGCCCAGCTCTACAGGTTGGCCGTCAGCAAGGTAGGTGAGGTTTGGCCGGGAGCCAAAGAGATTCCTAGCAGACTTAGGGCTCGGGTTTGGATCCCGGCTAGACCGGCCAAGCCTGAAAAAATAGAGCGGATCTTTAGATCCTGCAATAAGGACCTGCCGACATACAATTGGAAGGTGGGGAAGAGCGAAGAGCCGATAGAGAACAGAAGGCAGGTGTTGCTGATCCTCAACGCCGAATCGCTCGCCCCATTGGCAAAGAAGGACTGGATAGTCAGATTCGGGTTTGTTGACGCAACCGTTCGAATCTACCGCAGCGACGAGCCGGGCTTGGGCCTTAATGAGGAGAGCGACAAGTCCGGAATGCGCAGCGGTGGTGAAGAAGGGTTGCCCAGCAGCCAACGCACATCCGACTCGGAGAGGCTAACCGATTTGGGGCCGCTGTTTTATGAAGAGGATCTCCTCGCCGATGACACCGAGGGTGAGGAGATCGAGGAGGCGGACGTTGATGTCACAATGGTGGAGGTAAAACGGACGGGTTCGTATGAAGCTGATCCAGATCAACCTCCACCATTCTAAACTCGCGTCCGCGACTCTTGAGGTCCGCCTGGCTGCCGGTGGACTTGACGTTGCCCTCATCCAGGAGCCGTGAATAATCGGCAACAAAATCTGCGGGCTTGGGATGAAGGGCTTTAAGCTAATTGCCGCACAAAATGCAGGTAAGACTCGAGCGTGCATATTAGCAAGAAACAACTTTAACATCTTCCTGCTTCCACAGCTCAGTGACGGCGATCTGGTAGCGGAAATCATAGCGATTAGTGTCTTGAATCTAGGCTCAGAGCCGACCTTTATAACAAAGAGTAGAGAGGAAGTTTTGGATATAACCCTGACTTCGGACACCTTTGCCCATAAAATCAAGAGATTGAGAGTACTTAGTGAAAAGTCTTACTCTGACCACTGTTATATTCAATTCGAAATAGACCTCAAGACCCCCCAAATTATGGAGTTCAGAAATGTGCGAAATACCGACTAGGGGGTTTACAACAAAAAACTGAGGACTTTATTGTCAATGATATCTCCCCGGGACCCCGCCACGCAGGTGGAATTGGACGGGTTGGTTAATCAGGTCACTAAAGCCATGAATAGTTTTTTATCAGCCGGATGCCCGGTTGTTAGATACACCGGGAAGAACAAACCACCTTGGTGGTCAAAACAATTATCCTCGTTACGGGAATCTAATAGGACAATGTTCAATAAGGCTAAAGCCACGAGAGAAACAGAGGACTGGGAAGCCTATAAGGCTGATTTGAAAATATATAAAAAAGCAGTTAGAACTGCGAAACGTAAATCATGGCAGAGTTACAGCAAGGGAATTGAGGGAACCACGGAAGTGGCCAGATTAAGAAGAATTCCTGCAAAGTCGCCATGCAACCTTGGCTATCTCAAGGGTCAAGGGAACTCATGGACTACGACGAGCGAAGAGNTATATAAAAAAGCAGTTAGAACTGCGAAACGTAAATCATGGCAGAGTTACAGCAAGGGAATTGAGGGAACCACGGAAGTGGCCAGATTAAGAAGAATTCCTGCAAAGTCGCCATGCAACCTTGGCTATCTCAAGGGTCAAGGGAACTCATGGACTACGACGAGCGAAGAGTCTTTAGGTCTCCTCCTGGACACACACTTCCCAGGTAGCAAGCCGATGGAACTTAACGACCCCACAAATGACGGGGGCTATCTGATCTAGGAAATCGACTGATCACTAAGGCGAAAAGCGAATGGGCTATTAAGACTTTTGGTCCTTACAAGTCACCGGGACTTGACGGCATACACCCGGTAGAACTACAGCAATCACGGGATATTATCTCCCCATTCATTGCGTATATCATAAGAAGCTGTCTTAACATGGGCTATATTCCGCTAGGCTGGAGACAGACAAAAGTCTCCTTCATACCCAAGGCAGGTAGGTCCTCTCACATTAACCCCAAGGACTTCAGACCCATCAGTCTTACGTCTTTTCTGCTCAAAATTTTAGAGAGGATAGTGGATGATTATGTACGAGGGTGGTACCAACTAGTAGGCTCTCCCCAGCGCAGCATGCCTATACGAAAGGCAAATCTACGGAAACCGCCTTGCACTCGCTCGTCGGGTTGGTGGAAAAAAGGTTTTTCAAATAAAGAGTATGCTCTGGTTGCCTTTGTTGATATAGAAGGCGCCTTCAACAACATTAAGGCAAGCGCCATAACGGGTGCCTTAGAGAGCTTGGAGTTGACCACAACGTACCGTCGCTGATTGAGTCTATACTTGTCAGCAAGAAGATAACCACTAAGCTTGGCAACACCTCAATAAGCAGAGAGGTCTGTAGAGGCACTCCTCAGGGAGGGGTTCTCTCCGCTCTTCTCTAGAATTTGGCAGTAAACTCTCTGCTGAAGGCACTCGAGAGGGGGGTTGCCACGTCACTGCATGCGCTGACGACCTGGCAATAGCCGTTAAAGGCAAATACCCAAATACCCTAATGCAGATTTTGCGCTCTAACATGGCCACGCTTAGAAACTGGACAGAGAGTAGGGGGCTCGGAATAAACCCTGAAAAAACCGAAGCAATTCTCTTTAAGGAAACATAGGCTTCCCACAAGGGGAATTTTAAGTATCTAGGACTCATATTAGACAGGAAACTCACGTGGAAACCTAATATAGAGGAAAGAGTAAAGAAGGCCAACGCTGCATTATACACTTGCAAACAAGCGGTCGGAATCAAGTGGGGGCTAACACCTCGTATTACACATTGGCTTTACACCTCGGTGGTCAGGCCAATATTTTTATACGGAGTACTCGTATGGTGGCCAGCAACTCAAAAATCAAGTTACCTAAAACTATTGAGTAAGGTCCAAAGAACATCATTTCTATGCATTTCAGGTGCCTTAAGGCCACCCCAAATAAAGCGCTAGAGGTGGTAACCAATCCGCCCGCAATAAACCTGGTGGGTAAATACGCGGCCGCCGATTCAGCGCTCAGACTATAAAGCATGGCGCTATGGAAGGATCGGCGGTTCGGTCACGCCTCTATACTTCATACTCTGGGTAGTCACGAACAAGAAGTGGACTACTCCGCCCCTAAACCAACCTTCGATAGGCTCTTCAAGACGAGCATCCCGTCAAGAAGAGAATGGCAAATACCAAGACCATGGAGAAGGTGGGAACTGAATTTTTATACGGATGGACCCAAGCTAGACAATAGGGTTGGCTATGGAGTTTTCTCCAAGGAACTAGGACTAGAATTATCCGTCCGAATTCCGGACCACTGCAGTGTTTATCAGGCAGAGATTTTAGCTATAAAGGAGGTGGCTGTGTACCTTAGTACGCATGTCGTAACGAGGACCACGATTAATATTTTCTCGGACAGCCAGGCGGCCATTAAATCATTGAACATGGTAATGCTGAGATCGATGGTTGCGCAGGAATGTCTCGCAGCTCTAAACGATATCAGCGCCGTGTTCAAGGTCAGCCTCATTTGGGTTCCGGGACATAGATATATTGAAGGAAATTGCAGGGCCGACGAGCTAGCCAGAAAAGGTACCAATCCCCCCTATGTGAAAACAGAGACACAGTTGGGATACCCATGGCAACCTGCAAATTAGAACTTCGAAATATCATGATCCAAGAGGCAAACAGGTCATGGCTAGAGGAGGGCACTTGTAGAACAACTAGGCTACTTTGGCCACAAATTGATTAGAAAAAGACGAAAGAGTTGCTCAGCCTCTCAAGAGAGGATATTGCAATGGTAATGGCTTGTGTTACCGGTTATTGGCTATTTGGCAGGCACTCTTCGAGACTAGGAATATTCTCCCATGAATATTGTAGAAGTTGCAGGGATGAGGAAGAGGAAGAAACCGTAGAGCACATCCTCTGTTGCTGCCCAGCTCTGGCCAGGAGGAGAGCAGGCTTTTTAGGTAG